>NW_025999925.1:14854020-14903983 GCF_001458135.2 Marmota marmota marmota
CCTGGGAACAAATCTTTACTCCTCACACTTCAGATAGAGCCCTAATATCCAGAGTATACAAAGAACTCAAAAAATTAGACAATAAGAGAACAAACAACCCTATCAACAAATGGGCCAAGGACCTGAACAGACACTTCTCAGAGGAGGACATACAATCAATCAACAAGTACATGAAAAAATGCTCACCATCTCTAGCTGTCAGAGAAATGCAAATCAAAACCACCCTAAGATACCATCTCACTCCAGTTAGATTGGCAGCCATTATGAAGTCAAACAACAACAAGTGCTTTTCTCTTCTGAAAAAGATTGTAGAGAATTAGTATAACCTATCCTTTAAGTGTTTGGAAGAATTTGCCAGTGAATACATCTGGGCTTGGTATTTTCTGTCTTGTAAGGTAATTAATTATCAATTCATTTTCTTTAATTGAGAGCTATTAAGTTTGCTCATTTCTTCTTGTATGAGTTTTGGAAGACTATCTTTCAAGGACATATCCTTCGTTCATCTATCTCGTTAATCAAATTTGTAGGCAAAGAGCTGTGTATAGTGTTCCTTTAGTATGCTTTTAATGTCTGTGGGATCTATAGCAATGTCCCCACTTCTAATATTAGTAATTTGTGGTCTCTCTTCTTTTTTTCCTAAACAGGTTAGCCTGTTTAGGTTTATCAATTTTATCAATATTTTCAAAGAATCAGCTTTTAATTTCATTGATTTTTATCTATCAATTTTCTGACTTGAAGTTTCATTGATTTCTGTTCTAATTTTGATTATTTCTTTTCTTAGACTGATTTTAGATTTATTTATTTTTCTTATTCCTAAGGTGGAAATTTAGATTACTGATTTTTGATTCTTCTTCTTTTCTAACATATGTGTTCAAAACTATTTTCTAAGCACTATTTTTATTATTCCATACAACATTTGGTGAGTTGTATTTTCATTTACTTCCAAATATTTAAAAATTTCACTTGAGATTACTTCTTTGACCCATGTGTTATTTAGAAGCATGTTTTTAATCTCCAAATAGTTTGTGCTTGTCCAGCAATCTTTCTGTTATTGATTTCTAACTTAATTATATTGTGGTTTCAGACATTGTATGATTTCTATTCTTTTAAATTTGTTAAGGTGTGTTTTATGGCATAGAATTTGCTCTTAGTGAATGATCCACATAAACTTGAGAAGAATGTGAACTCTGCTGTTATTGAATGAAGAAGTCTATAGATATCCATTATATATAGCTGATTGATGTTGTTGTTAGGATCAATTATATCCTTACTGATTTTCTGCCTACTGGGTCTGTTCATTTGTGGGGAGGGGAACAAGGGATTGAACTCAGGGGCACTCGACCACTGAGCCACATCCCCAGCCCTATTTTGTATTTTATTTACAGATAGGGTTTCACTGTCTTAGCACCTCACTTTTGCTGAGGCTGGATTTGAACTCACGATCCTCCTGCCTCAGCCTCCAGAGCTGCTGGAATTACAGGTGAGCCCAGCCACACCTGGCTAGGACTGTCCATTTTTGATGAAGGAATATTTAAGAGTCCAATAATAATATGGATTCATCTATTTATCTTTTGAGTCTATCTTTTTTTTCCATAATATATCTTGATGTTCTGTTTTTAGGCACAAGCACATTAAAGATCTTTGTTATGTCTTCTTGAAGAGTTGACCCATTTATCACTATGTGATGCCGTTCTTTATTCCTGATAATTTTCCTTGCTCTGAAGTCAGTTATTTCTGGAATTGATATAGTTACTCCTGCTTTCTTTTTGACTCCTGTTCGGATGTGTGTTATTCAGAATTTTCTAAAGAAACATAACTGGAAAACACACACACACACACAGAGCTGGTTTTGTTTATGATTATTTATTTTCTTTGGCATACTTTAGGATTTAATTTTATCTTATTTTCCTGAAGTGGAGGGTTAGATTATTGATTTTAGATTTTTCTTTTCTAATATATGCCTTTGATGCTACAAATACCCTTTTAAGCACTATTTTCACTACAGCACATAATCTTTGTTAAGTTGTATTTTCATTTAGTTCTAAATACTATAAGATTTCTTCAGCATATAGTTGTTCATTGCTTAATTATGGGGATATGTTCGGGAAAATGCATCATTAGGCCATTTTGTCATTATGTGAACATCATGGAACATACTTCCACAAATCTAGATAATACATGTTCCCTTTACCTCATCCTTCCCTTTAGCTCATCTCCATTGCCCCTGGATCAGTGTTGTTCAATACTTGACATGGACTCTTCAGGCAATCAATCTCATTGTAAACACCAGACATACAAGGCTGCTTCTGGCATACCCCAAAATATATTTTTACTGTGGACTTTTTAATATACATATATAAGTAGGAGTACATTCTAAAATAACTATTAAAAAGTATATTATATTAAATACATAAACCACTAACATAGTCATTTGTTACCATTATTGAGGATTACATGCTTAGATCATTGTATGCACTATATTTTTATACAACTAGCAGCATAGAGGTTTTCTTAATCAGAATCACTTCAAATATGTAATTTATTGCAGTACATCATGATGGGTATGACCTCACCAAGCAATAGGAATTTTTTAACTCTATTATAAGCTTATGGGACCACTATCATCTGTACTTG
This sequence comes from Marmota marmota marmota, assembly GCF_001458135.2. Classification (NCBI taxonomy): domain Eukaryota; kingdom Metazoa; phylum Chordata; class Mammalia; order Rodentia; family Sciuridae; genus Marmota; species Marmota marmota. The sequence goes on from NW_025999925.1 coordinate 14,856,655, forward strand.
TATCACCTGTTACAAGTTACATTCTTATAGGCCACAGAGAAAAAGCCACCTTGCTCATGGAAGAAAGATTTATTGAGCTCTACGGTAAGGATTAGGTCATTGTGGTGTTCTGACTACCATGCTTGTTAAGACGAAGGAAGTACCTATTCCTGACTACTTATATTGCTCATGGGAACATAAGTTCCTTGACTCAAGTCTCTGGGAAGCAGCCTCTCATCTCCTTCCCTTTCCTTTTAGCTATCTCTGTTGCCATCAGATCCAGTTAGCACTCATGACCTTCAGGGTCAAAGAACATGAGTTCCACCCGATCCAATCAGCACACATGCATCCCAAAAATCTTATTGGTTGGCAGGGTTCACAAACATTCAGCTTGTCAAAAGGCAGGTAGAGATCACCATTAGTACAGACCCACTTGCTGTCTCACTGTTTGTATTGTGGCTTAAACCTTATATGTACTGCTGCACGCCTAGGCTCACGTTTTCCCAGAAGTTGCTTGAACAGGCTAGATAGTATGCTTTGGAAATATTTAGGAGTTGATATTCAGGGGAGTAAACTTTGACCAAGAGGAGACATGAACTGTTAGATATTTTTTCTTTCTTATGACCTCTCTATAAACATTCTATCAAAACCAAAAAATCTGCTGCACTTACCAAAAAGCTAATACTAGCTAGGTAATGCAAATTCTGTCATTTGTTCCCTGTCTTACTTTATTTTTCCTTCACTACTATGGTCCTGGGATTATACTAAAGGAAAATATGTAGAACATAATCTCTTGCCTTGGACCCAGTTTTCTAGGGATCCCAAGCAAGGAGATTGTGATTTTTCCTAATATATCTATAAAACTATTTTTATTTTCAAATTAGGTACATGTATAATATTGATAAAAATAAGATCTTTTAAAAAATAAAATGGAAAGGAAGAAATAAAATACTAGATATTGAACTTAATAATCTATCTGTGGTAGTATTTGACTTTCTTTTCTTTGATGTTTCTTTACCCTGCCCCTTTCTGACTGCCCTTTTTATTCACTTTTAAAACTACAGTTGGTATGGCAATATGTAAATCAATGGATGTGTAACTGATGTGATTCTGCAATCTGTATTTGGGGTAAAAATGGGAGCTCATAACCCACTTGAATCAAAGTGTGAAATATGATATATCAAGAATTATGTAATGTTTTGAACAGCCAACAATAAAAAATTTAAAAAAAAATTAATTAATTAAAAAAAAAAAACAAACTACAGTTGTATGCTGCATAACAATGTCTCTCCTAGTAATTGACTGCCTATACAACAGTGGTCCCAAAAAAATTATAACAGAGCTGAAAAATTCCTGTTGCATGATGACATCATAACTGTAGTAGTATCCAAGTGCAAAACATTATTCACATGTCCATTATGATGCTTGTTTAGACAAACCTACTATACTGCCAGTTGTATAAAGGTGAAGCACATACAGTTGTGTATAGTATTTAATAATTGATTGTGATAATAAACAACTATGTTGCTGATTTATATATTTACTATACTTCTTTCTTACTTGTTTGCTTTTCCTTATCAGTACTGGGGATTGAACTCAGGGAAGCTACTACTGAGCTACATCCTGAGAACCCTTTTGTTTTTTATTTTGAGGCAGAATCTCATTAAGTTGCCCAAACTGACCTCAAACTTTCCACCCCCTACCTCAGCATTCCCAGTATTTGGAATTACAGGGTATATGCCACTATGCCTGCCTACTATACTATACTTTTCTTTTATCCTTAACTTAGGGCATATTCCTTCTAACTACAAAAAGTAAAAGTTTAACAATAAGTTATCCTCAGGCAGATCCTTTGAAGATATTCTAGAGGAAGTCATTGTTATCATAGGAGCTAATATCTCTCTGTGTTATTGCCCCTGAAGACTTTCCAATGAGAAAAAATGTGAAGGTGGAAGTTAGTGATATTGAAAATCCCAACTCTTATAAGTCCTGTGTGTTCGTGTTTTAGTTTTTAACAAAGATGTTTTGAAGGTAAATTTTTCAAGGACTTATAGGGTAAACAAATATGTATATATAATGCATATTTATATGTATATAAAATATTTTTGGTATACCTGTAAAATGTGTTTATAGTCTAAGGTAAGTTTTATTACAAAAGACAAAAAGGTTTTAAAAGTTTATAAAATAAAACATTGCAGTAAGCTAAGGTTAATTTATTATTGAAGAAAGGAAATTTAAGAAATTAATTTAGTGTTGCTTAAGTGCACAGTGCTTATAAAGTCTACAGTAGCATGCAGTAATGTCTTAGGCCTTCACATTTATTCCACTCACTCACTGACTCACCAAAGCCACTCTGAGTCCTGCAAACTCCATTCATGGTAAATATCCTACACAAGTGTACCATATTTTATATGTTTACCACAGTTTTACAGTAGCTCTTCTATGTTTAGCTATACATATAGTTAATCTTGTGTTAACAGTTGTCTATCATATTCAGTATAGTAATATATCCAAGTTTGAAGCCTAGGTACAATAAACTGTACCATATTGCATAGCTGCATAGTAGACTATACTATATAAGCTTGTGTAAACACACTCTGTGCTATTCACAGAATGATAAAATTGCTTAATGACACATTTCTCAGGACATATCTCCATTGTTAAGTAATGCATATATTAATTTGATTAAATTTGGAGCCAATGAAAATATTTTGGGGGTTTCTAGATGTTTCATTTCTGATGTATGTGGTATATTTCTAGAATTTTAGGCAGCCACCTGCAAAAGTACCAGATAAGAAGCCAATCAAGAGCCATAGTGAACATGGTAGGTCATATACCCAGGGAAAAGTGGAACCACTTGTTGTATGTCAATATGAAATGGAGCAAAATCATTATAAGGCTAAGAAGCAGCTATGAATTGGAAGTGCGTAAGTATGTTGGACATAGAGAAGTAGTTTAAGAGCCCAGACAGCAAGAATCGAAGCCACAGAGCTCTGAGGTAGATGGGACAGTTCGTAGGCAAAGGGTTTGTGCATCAGAAAGTCAAAGATCTGATGAGGCAAAAAGATTAATAATGGATTTGGAAGTTAAGCAAGGAATTTGAATTACAGGAATTGAGTACCCTTGAGGAAAATAAGCAAACAAGACAAAATATGAATAAAGGCCTTTTGACTTAGACTGGGGACTATTTCTAAACATAGGAACTGTCTTCCTGTGTTATCTACCTTGAGGCATTGTTGGAGTCCTTGTGGCTAGGTTGGATCCCTTGACTAGAGTACTCTGATGTAGTATAAATCAGATCTTGGTGATGTAAGTCATAAAGTGTCAATAAAATGACACAGTTAACATTTTATGTGTTTGATAAATTGAAGCTGGTATTCCTGCCATCTCCAGAAGTGTATGAGCCACTATTTTGAGCCAAAAGGAATAAAAAACCTCATTTTCTTCTGGGATATTTTTCTAGAACTGATGGTCTCTACAACAATAATCAAAATTGCTTTCCCACATAGTTTTATAAGGGATAGTGAAGGGTAGCAGTGCTTGCTGTCAGGCCTTCATCTAATCAAAATTGTTCCTTCTGGGCTCAAATGTCATTCCTATGCAGAAGGAGAGAAATAATCCCCAAATGACCTCCCTCCTCTACCTCACCCCAATTGATTTAGTTATGAAAGTGACTGATCAGAAATTGTTCTCAGCTGGGCTATCCCTCATTACAGGCTGTTAATTTAAATAATTAGGTAGCTACATTTTAAAAGTAGTTAAACTTGCATTGGACTATCCTAGAACTCTATGAAGACCCAGGGCTATAAGGTAAAGAGGACCCAGAACCTGCCTCAGAAGCTCCTATTTTAGGGAAAAACTGAGGCAAAAACATAGTCTTATTTTCCAGTCTAACTAGTCCTCTGATTAGGATAACCACATGACACCATAGAATCCTTAGGGGAGAATCTAGATGAAACTTGACAGTTAGGAAAGTTTGTTGGAGTGAAATTATGATAATGAGATAGAAAAACAAATCTAAGCTAAAATAAGGAGAGATTTTATTTAAACAGCTTACTGAAATAAGGGGAAGGGGAGAGTTGCAGTAGGAAAAATACTTCAACATAAAATTGTAAACACCTGAAAGTTCAGGGAAGAATGAATATTCTTTTGATAGGAAGGAACAAAAAGGCTAGAAGTCAGCTATGGGGAGTGGGATGTTTAAGCAGCATGATGGTACAGTAAACTTCTTTGTATGTGGTCTGCAGTTTATCTGGGAAACTGTTCTGGTTGGGCACAGGGATACACACCTGTTATCTCAGCAACTCAGGAGGCCAAGGCAGGAGGATCACAATTCCCAGACCAGCCTTAGCAACTTAGCTAGACCATTTAAAAACAGAAAAAGACTGGGATGTAGCTCATTGTCAAAATGCTCTGGGTTCAATCCTCAGAAGACAAAGAAGAAGAAAAGGAAGAGGAGGAGAAAATAATGATGAAGAAGACAATTCTGCCTTCAAACACCCAAGTGTGGGGCAAAGTTCAGGGAGAGAAGCCTGAAGATTGGTCAAGTTCTGTATTTTGTCCATATGATCAATGGAGCAGAAAGTACAAATTAGAGGGTCTGTGTCTGGCTGTGTCATAGGTTAATAAGAAAGGTCCCAGTGAATCTTATCTAGGTCACAGGAAGTGGTTCTTTCTACTAAGTCTTTTTCTGGTACACAAAACAATATGTGTGTATGTGGAGGTGAGGGGTGGTAATTATTATTTGTAGTTATTTTCCAGGAGCACAGGACTCAGTGACAGTTCAATGTTATCAATATCTAAAATGATACTATTAAACAAATCAAGGGGGAGATTTGAGACAGAGAAACAGCCACTAAGTAAGATAAACATGGGAAATTAAAAAACATGAGAAATTAGTGCAATTGAACATAGAAATAGGAGACCATTAGAAGGCTAATCTAGCAATTCAGAAAAAGATGTCTACTTGAAGGAAGAAGTGGTAGTCAAAAAACAGATAAATGTTGTGTTGTGAGACAGAATAAAGTTATTATAAAGGAAAATCCAGGTGATATAAGATATAATATTACTGAAGAAGTTTGCTAAAAAAAAAAGAAAATGCACCTCAGCTAAGAAGTGGAAGAAGTAATCAAATCAAAGAGGATAGGCACTCTGTTTTATCTGAGAGAAGACATCAGATCTTTATATTCAGAAGGCCAAGATGCAGCCTAAAACCAGCCTATTTTAAGCCAACTAAAATAGGCTGATTATAAACCTACCACAATGTTGTATTTTATTATAATGTTCACATTGTTAGTATCAGTAGCTTTGGATTAAGCAATTGTTCATATAACAAGTCACATTTAAAGACTTAACTGACTCTATATCCAGAACTAAGCCAGAGTACATCAGTCATTATAGAGATCAAATATTTCCCCAATAAATTTCTCTTTTAGATATACCTTGTAATTTTCTCAAAGGTATACTCATATTCCCATTCCCAGCCATATGCTCCAGAAAGATTTCCCTAAATATTGTACCCAAGAAGTGAGCCTATGTCTTCCTAGAGATGTCACAAAAAACAAGGCTACATTCTTCCAAATAACAAAATAAAATGGATTTTGGCCAATATCAGTTTAATATTGATAATGTCAACAAATATGAGTGTTAAACTAATAAGGTTTTCTTGTTTGGTTATTTTTTGCTTTTTATTTTTTACTGCTTGCATTAGTAAAATTAATTAGGGAATAATCACTTCTCTTACCACTGGATAAACTAAAATATTGATATTCATCTTTGATATTCATCTTATTTAACAGAACTTTTGTCTTAGTCCATTTTTTTGTTGCTATAACAGAATACTGGAGACTGGGTAATTTTGATGGAAAGAAGTTTATCTTGACTCATGGAAGTTCAAGAGATGGCGTCGGCACCTGGTTGGCTTCTGGTAAGGGAAAACTAGAAGAGGATGCTTGTGTGAAAAAAGGGACACAATGGGTAATCTTGCTTCATAACAAACCACTGTCTCAGTAATTATTGTAGTCTCTAGAGAAAAACGTTAATCCCTCTTAAAGGACTGATCTTCCAGCACAACTACATTGGCAACCAAATTTCAACATAAATTTTGATGGGGAAAACAACATCTAGATTGTAGACTTTTTCATCCAACAGTTATGCAACTGTGATTTACCAGGTGTGTTGGGGGTTCCAGGAATATAAAATGAGTAAGCAAGATTCTATATTCAAAAATTTCATAGTAATGAAAACAACAATCATCTATACAAAGAGTTACAATATATTGTATATGTACCATGTACTAATTTACAAACAATGATGTGAGCCCTTTTTACTATCTAGATTTGCATCTGTCTCTGGTTTGTTTTTGTACAACTGAGGAGCTAACCATGTTCTTTGCATTTTTTAAAGGGTTGTGAAAAAACAACTAATAAGATAAGGCAGATATATTATGTGGCCTTCAAAATCAAAAATACTTACAAGCTACTTATTACAGAAAATTTTTACTTATTCCTGCTCTTGTACAGTGATTCCTAAATGAGGGTATACCTTAAACTGTAGACTTCATTTGTCATTTAAATACAAATATTGGATGGCATTCTAGCAATGATATTTTTGCCAGATTTGGGTAATTCACATGTGAACTGCAGTGAGTAGAGAAACTGAACTATATATACTTTCCCCTAACCAGTTCCCAGAACTGGTTGAGTGTATAGAGACCTTTAGCAAAGGTTTTCTTCATTAACACCATTTATATTATATATCCCAGAATATTCCTCTTACTCTATTTCATGTGCCTTGATAGGACAGCCCCCATGCATCTTATAAAATAATATTTCAGATTAATTAGTTCTTTGAAAAGCATAAAACACCTTCACATCTATTATATAATTTGATCCCAATAATAATAGGGCCTAGAAATACTATTTGACAAATAGAAGAACTAAAGTTTCAGAGAAGTCAAGCGGTTCAAGGTCATACAGGGTTTTTAACTCCTCCTTCATTGTTCTTTCTCAACACTCTCTCCTACTTACTTTTTTCTGATTCTCCATTGAAACAGTCTATTAAACAGTCTATGAAACAGTGCAGTCTATTCTTACTACCCAGTAGCAAAATTTCATTACATTCCATAAATCTGTTAGCTAAAGAATGTAATTCCTGTTTAACTTGAGAGCCTGTATGTCTTAAGGCAGACTTGTGTTACAATAATTCCTCTAATTTGCAAGCACTTTTTCACATATATTATGTACTTGAAATAAACTAGACGCTAACTCCTACTTGGGTATAAATGGAGAAAAAAGTATCTCTCTAGAGCATTATTCAGTGTAAAGCTCATGAAATAATTTGCAGAGGCACAGGGTTCATCCTGCCTAAGCAAATTAAACAATTTTGTTAACCCTGATGTCTTTTGTTAGAAGTGAAATTTATGATAACTGTATTGGCTCTGCACTACCTAGCACCCAGAAGCCTTTGTTTGCTCTCGGCTACCGATATTTATATACCAGGATATTGATATTCTTTTATTTAATCAGAAGCATTACAACTAAAAATAAATATAAAAGCCACATTCTTTTGAGTATGCAAAGCCAAAACAAATAATAAATAATTACTTACAAACATTTTGGATATATTCTTATTCCATTATTTTCAAAGGTATTTAATTTTTGACCAATCATTATAATCAAGATGTCAGAAATGGGATAACTTGAACACATTCATTATTCAATCGTGTGTTTGTCAGTTTTATTGAGAAATACACCTATATAATATTGGTCATGAGTATGAGGAAGTTATACAGTTTTACTCTGTATTGCATGTCTTGGGAAGATATTTGGTACCATTACATAGGAAGTGTCATGATACATATACTGCTGTCAAAAAGAGGGGTGGAAAAGTCAGCTATGAATAAATTAATTCCAAAAGAGACATGGAAAACACAATTCTGGAATGGCACTGTGTTCAGAATAAAAGGGCAACTGGCCAAAGGATTATGAGTAGACTTCATTTTTAGGAGCAATTTAATGTTTGTAGAAGCATTGCACAGGAAATATGATCCTTCCCCTCCTCACACTGTTTTTCTGTTATTAACATCTTTATTTGGCATGGTACATTTATTACAATTGATGAACCAATATTAATATATACTGAGTATACTTTTTATAGACAAGTTTCAGTGTTATGTAAATGAAGAAAAGGAACTATTTCTAGCTAACACACAATTAAAACAGCAGTTTGAAGAGAATTTTGGAAGAAGTAAATTATTATAAGGACTTTTGTTTTTTATTAATTCAAACCAATGCAACACTAATATTTTGAGGGACATTCGGAAAAAAGGTTTCTCAATTTTCTAAAAGTCAGCCCCCTCTCTCTATGGTCATTTTGCCAGGTCAAGAGAAACCAACTTTAGGATGAAGATGATGATGATGTACAAGACAAAGAAGAGAGACCAATACAAACACCAACAAGATTTATAAAAGAGCTGTAGCCACAACCAAACTTCAGGCATCCCTTTTTCTATATAGGCTATTGATTATGATATAGTCTTTTTGATAGCCTTTTAACAAATGGTTCTGGGAAAACTGGAAATCATATATAGAAGAATGTGTCTCTCACCCTACACAAAAGTCAATTCAAACTAGATCAGAGACATAGGAATTAGACCAAAATTCTGCACCTGCTAGAAAAAATGTAGGCTCAACACTCCAACATGTTGGAGGAACCAACTTTCTTAGCAAGAGTCCTAAAGCATAAGAAATAAAACCAAAAATCAATAAATTAAAAAGGCTTCTGCACAGCATAAGAAACAATTAAGACTTGAAGACAGCCTACAGAATGAGCGATCTTTCCTACCTACTCCTTAGATAGGGCATCAATAACCAGAATATATAAAAAACTCAAAAGTTTAACATCAAAATAAGCAAATAGCCCAACTAATAAATGGACAAAGGAACTAAACAGAAGCTTTTCAATGGAAGAAATACAAATGTCCAACAAATACATGAAAAAATTTCAACATCTCTAGCAATTAGGGGAATACAAATCAGAACCACATTGAGATTTAGTTTCAGTCCCATCAGAATGGCAATTATTAATAATACAATCAATAATAAGTATTGGAGAGTATGTAGGGCAAAAAGTTCACTCATACATTGCTGGTGGGACTGCAAATTAGTGCAACCATTCTGTAAAGTAGAAATGGAACTACCATATCACCAGCAGTCACACTCCTTGGTACATATTCAAAAAAATCTAAAATCAGTATACTATAGGGATACAGTTACATCAGTGTTTATAGCAGCACAATTCACAATAGCCAAGCTATGGAACCAACCTAGGTGACTTTAACAGATGAATGTATAAAGAAAATGAGATATATACATATGTATCACATTTATATATGTAATATTTATTTCACTTAGCATGATAGTCTCAGTTCCATCCATATACCAGCAAATGCCATAACTTCATTCTTCTTTATGGCTGAATACTACTTGGCCATAAAGAAGAATGAAGTTATGGCATTTGCTGGTAAATGGATGGAACTGGAGACTATCATGCTAAGTGAAATAAATCAGACCACAAAAGTCCAAGTTTAAATGTTTTCTTTGATATGTGAAAGCAATAAGAGGGTTGATAGAGGGTGGGGGAGAAAGAGAAATGACAGGGAATGGATTTCATCAAAGTAGGAGAAAGACTGATGGACTAGATGAAGGGGATTGAAGGGGAGGGAGAGACTATGGGATAAAGGAAGAACAGTGGAATGAATCTGACATAACTTTCCTATGTACATAAATGAATATATCACAGTGAATTTCACCATCATGTATATCTACAAGACACTAACTTAACAAATTCTATAAGTAAAAAGCAGAAGAGTAGAGGGAAGAAAACAGAGGGAAGGAGAAGGTGAGGAAAGGGGATTAAATTAGAGCAAATTATATTCTATGCTTTTATAATTATGTCAAAATGAATCCTAATGTTATGTTAACTAAAAAGAACCAATAAAAAATGATATAGCCTTTTCAGTTGTACTTGCAGGTGAGGATAATAATCAATGTCAATAGCATTTTCTTTAAATGTAACAAGTTTACACACACACACACACACACACACACACACACCCTTTGTAGGAATCATTTTCCATCTTCAACTAGTCATTCTTCTGGTACTAAAATACCAAAAAAATCTCTTATATATGGTGCTAGGCCCAAATAAGCATTTTTCAAATTTTGGAGGTAAAGAACTTAGTCTTTAGAGTTGTAATAATCTTACATATGAATATTCATAAAGTAACTTTATGCATTTTCAGCAAGTAAATGACAGATTTGGGACTCCTATTTTGACACCTAGGTAAGAAAATTACTCTCTTCATTTCACTTGTGAAATGGTTACTGTTCCTCTAAAGCTAACTTTTAATTTACTTATCAATAGTGAAACTATTTTTCTTTTGTGAATGAAGAATAAAGTTGTTGAGCAAAAAGTGGATTCTTGCTGAGAAATGTAGGACGTACAAGAAAGACCTGCAGTGTGTTATGACTTAGCGTAACTACTAAACATTAATACAATTTCAACAATAACTCTCATTAGAGGATTTTATTTCTTTTGAAATACACATGAGAGGCTTGGATATTTTCTTCTTCATATATCACTTGAATTGGTTATTTTATTTAAAAATATTTACAGTTCAGGTACATTCAAATCCTTTAAAATTGGTATTTGAGAATGACAATAAGAATTTAATTAAGTTAAATGTAGTCTATTTTCTCACTCATGGCCTGTATGTATTAAAGTCTTAGCATGAATATGAGAACTTAAAATTGACAGGAGTGTTCTAGATGTGAACTAAAGAAAATGTAAAGTCCTTTTCAATATGACTAGTTGATAGATGTGAACAATGAACTTGTACCTGCCGTGCATGAACGGGGAAAAGTAGCTTATGTGGGACCTAGGAACAGGAACACCAAGGGTCTTCTAGGTCAGAAACAAAATTGAAAATCATTCCATTGTTTCACAAGAAACCTGTGTAAAGAATGAAGTTAATGTAGTGTGTTAGAAGACTAGGGAGTGAGTTAACAACTGGATGGCAGTTGCCTTCCAAAGCTGTGCAGAAGTGCTCTCTGCCCACTCCAATATATTCCAAGGCTGAGGCATGGCATTCCCACCTACCAATGCTCAATTCTGATGAAAACACAACCAAAATACTTTGCTTACCCTGAAACTGGTTTCTTTGGGTGTAGGAGCCCTGAGGTTAAATTGTGATGTTAAAGAAGCTCTAAGTCTAGACACCAAAAAATAATGACCTGGGCTTCAAAAGTCAGGATTTTTGCAAACTGCAGTAGGCTGTCTATTTTCTTAAACCAGCTACAATTTCAGGCAGGCTTAGTTCCTGGAAACTGTGATAGCCTCATCTCAAACTGTCTGAATGAAATAGCATGATTATGTTTAAGAAAATCAACTTTTTCACATAACTATGGGGTACATCTTTTGTTCCTAATCAGTAAGTTAATAATTATAGGTATTATACATAAAAAGTGATTTACCTTCCCTTTTTAGTATAGCTAGTAGTATGCAGCGCCAGCACCATGCTCTTCTACTCCTTTTTTAAGTTCTTTGGGGGCAAGGATGTGGTCATGGAACTCAAGAATGACCTGAGCATCTGTGGAACCCTCCATTCTGTGGATCAGTATCTCAACATCAAACTAACTGACATCAGTGTTATAGACCCTGAGAAATATCCTCACATGTTATCAGTGAAGAACTGCTTCATCCTTGACTCAGTGGTCCATTTTATGCAGTTGCCAGCTGACGAAGTGAACACACAGTTCCTACAGGATGCAGCAAGGAAGGAGGCCCTACAGCAGAAGCAGTGATTACCACTGTTCCTTTTCCCTCCCTTTTCTATTGGTTCCCCATAACCTTATGACCCCCAATACTTGAGGTGTTTTGTTTTTTTAAAAAAGTGATGGCTTTTTTTCCTAAAGGGATTTAGTGGATGAGAGGAATAATAGCAAAGAGCAGCTATCCTCTGTTGAGAAGGGAAAGAGGTTGGGGAATTTCAAAGCCTTCCCTGTCCCCAGCACCTGTCTTTCTCCCTCCTTCCCTGGACATAGTGGGAGAGTTTCCTTAGTCTCACCAGGGCAGCATGTAATTAATTTGGGGGATAGAAGGAATTTTTCCCTCATCAGGAATAAAATTTATGATGCAAATTTGAAAACAAAAGTGATTAACATGGTTTTCCCTCATTAGAATTTGTGTTCTACAGATGTTCAAAATGATTTACTCCTGCCATATGTAAAAGTTAGTGCTTCAGTGAGGGGTGGGGGGCAAATAAAAATATTTTTCAGTGATTAACAAACTAAAGCCATTAAAGATTTTTTGGTGATTTTCATGTATTTCTTGCTTTCCAAGATCAGTGTTAAATACAAAGAATAAGAACCCTTTTAACTTGAAGGAAGGACTAAAGTGATCTGATATAGATTGAGGACAAAGTATAATTATATCTAAATATGCTGAAAATAAGATGAAAAGGAGGAATTTAAAATTCTTAAAAGGATGAAAAATTTTGTTTGCCTGATAGTGTTATAAAATTATTCTCACAGCAAAACTATAAAGAACTATCTTATAAGATGGCCATTTATTAGTGGTAAAATGAATAGCATTATCTAGTTTCTGACACAGGTGGCGCAAACATTTGATATTTTGTATTTTCACAGGAAAATACTTATTTCTGGATTACAACTGAGTTTGGAGAGACATTTGAAAACAGGCTTTCACCCATGTCTTGGTGTGTTATTTTGATTTAAAAAAATAGACCCTCAGGTAAAATTTAAATATATTTCCAAGAAAAAGTTGTATTTTCTAGCAAATTCAAACAATTGCTCAGAAGTACACTCATCAGTATTAGCAATTGTTGGTAATAATGGTGATTAAATAGTTACATTAACAATGAGCACAATTATTTCCCTTTAAAATTTACTTTGCAATCAAGCAAGCATACTCTCTACCTGATATTAAACTATGCACTGGTGGGTGAACACTTTTTTATTTGATATCCTTATTCACATTTTTCTTGATGTGTGTTTATACATTTCTATTGATGTAATAGTTTGCAAGAAAAAGATCTCATGTCTTAACCTGGAGGTGGAATCTTATGAATATGCAAAGATTTTGATGTGATAAAGTTTTTCTTTGGAATAAAACTGTGTCCTCTTAAGTTATTTTGAATATTAGCTACAGTTTAAGACAAAAGCAAATAAAGACTTGAGTTTTTAAAGAAAAGCTATCTAAGAAATAGTTGCTGTTGAAATAAGCCAAACTCAGAAGGTCAATAGTCATGTTTTCTCTCATATGGAGAAGCTAGAGAAGAAAAAGGAAAAGAAAGGTGGTGGGGGATGGGGCTAGGGAATCTCAGGAAAATCTAAGGGAGGGCTGGGAATGTGGCTCAAGTGGTAGCGCACTCGCCTGGCATGCGTGCGCCCAGGTTCGATCCTCAGCACCACATACAAACAAAGATGTTGTGTCTGCCGAAAACTAAAAATAAATATTAAAATTCTCTCTCTTTAAAAAAAAAATCTAAAGGAGATCAGTAGAGGAAAGGGACCAGGGGTTGGAAGTAGGGATAGAGGGGATAAATGCTGGGGAGTGATAGTGGCCAAATTATATTGTTACATTGCATGCATGTATATATATGTAACAAAAAATCCCATCATTGTGTACAATTAAAGTGCACCAGTAGAAAAATGAGAGAAGAGAAAAAATTGACACAACCATTCACACACAAAAAAGAAAGAAAGAAAGAAAAAAATAATAGCTTTTTGGTTTTGAAGAATATTGTACTATTAAATCCAGTCTTCTCAATTTAGGTTAATGTTTTGTTGTTATGAAAAAATACATAAATAACTGCCTTTTGGTTTTTATTGTATAGAAGAATAGTGAACCAATAACATGCAAGAATGTTTGGACTATGTGGCCTGTATGTAATAGTGTATTTCTTAAAATGCTAATTCTGGGGCATATCTTTTAACAATTTTACTTTCACCTGGCATGACATGTCCAAATGGTTTAAAAATTGTTCCTTTGGTGAACTCTACAGAATAAACCAATTTTTAAATAGATCTTGCACTGTAAAAATATTCTACTGATGTTCAGTTTCAGCTCTAGACAAAAATCTTGCACACAAACCACAGCAAAGTATTAGGTTGGGAACTTAGCAAGACCGCAGCACAGCCTATGAAGCTATTGTGAGTGTCTAGACAGGCAGATTGTGTTTTCTATTCAGGGTTAGATTGGCCCTCAGCTGGAAAGAACTGCCTCACTCTCACCTTTTCTCCAAACACCAACCTGGTGGTTCTCAAACTTTGGTTGGTATCAAAAACGCCTGGGGATCTTGAAAAAAACACAAAGACCCAAGCTCTATCCTAATTTAATGAGCCTGGGCCACTGTGTTCTTTTTTGGCTGAGATTCTGATATACACCAAAGTTTGGGAACCACTGAACTAAACAAAAACTTAAAAGAAAATATCAGGATAATAAATGGAGACCTATGAAGTAGGTCAAGCAGTTCTAAAATATTTGAAGTATGGCTAGAGCTAAATAGAATAATATTTTTAAAGAAAGAAAAAAACTACCTAGTATATGACTTTTATGAAGCAACAATGAAGTTGCCTTTTTTTTCTCACATTAAAAATTTAGAAATAAGATTATCCTCTGAGATTTTAAACTAACAAAAATTTATAGTTAGAGAATGATTAGGCCCTTAGAAGCAATCCAAGGTATTATATATAAATGCGAGACAGAAATTTGGAGCATTATGCAAATATCAATCAGGATAAATTAGGGCCAGAATGTGAGTATGAAAAAGCATGAAATCTAGTCAGCCATATTTCACCCTTCCTAAGAAAATACTGTGTTATAAGGAAGCATGGACTAAAGAAGATATCTAGATATTCATATAAATGTTCAACATCATTTTTCATTATGGAAATGCTAATTAAAATAGTAACGAGATACCACTATACACCTATTTGAATGTCCAAAGTACACACGCGCACACACACACACACACACACAAGAACATTCAATAATAATTCCATCAAGAATGTGGAACAATGAACAGTAACGCAGTAATTGCTGTAGAACTAAAAAATGGTACAGTTACTTTGAAAAACAGTTTGATAATTTCTTACAAGTTAAATATAATCTTATCATACAATCTAGCAATCATATTTTTATATCTTTATTCAATAGTTTTGAAACTTGTCCACACAAAAACCTATATATGAATGTTAATAATTGCAACAAGTTAATTGCTATTAAGAGGGCCATTCAGTAGACAAATGGAAAACCAAGCAGTTGTGCATCCAGGGAATACTATTTAGCAAAAAAAAAGGATGCCATCATGTAATGCAAAGACAAAAATTATCCTTAATTGCATATTTCTAAGTGAAAAGCTATCCTAAAATGTAGGATTTTATTTACCATAACATTCTGGAAAAGGTAAAACTATAGAGAAAATGAAAAAAAAAGTTCACTGGTTTCCAGGGGTTATTGGTGTTGGTAGTGGTGGTGGTGAGAGAAGTTTGAAGTTGCTGAAATTCTTTTGTATACTGCTTTAATGTTGGCTATATGAACCATGCATTTGTCAAAACTCACAGAACTAACTTCATAGCCCAATGAATAAACTTTCATGTATGCAATTCTTCACATACTTTTTAGGAGGTCAGAGAATCCCAGAAAATGCACACTGTGGCTTAAGAATATCATAGAAGCTGTAATCCCAATGACTCTGGAGGCTGAGGCAGGAGGATCTCAAATATATCATCAGCCTCAGCAACTTTGCAAGACCTGTCTTAAATATATATATATATATATATATATATATATATATATNTATATATATATATGGTGCATGTAGTTCAGTGGTAAAGCAACCCTGGGTTAAATCCCCAGTACCTCCCCTCCCCTGCAAAAAGAATCTGATTGAACAGCAAATGTATAAAATAATCTCTCTAAAGTTTGTTGGAGAATAAATTACTCATCTAAATAACTTTGGAAATGAGTGAGATCCCTAAGACTAAAGACAAAGGCAACTATACATAAAAATAAGGATTCTTGATCAGTTTCCCACAGATCATGGAGGTATGAATTAATTCCTAAACCAGTATACATGTATAACAGAATTGAACAATTAAATAAATAGATGATGGATGATGGGGACCACAGATGTTCTTCACTGCTATTGTGGGAGACTAGAGATCAGTACACGACAAAGACTAGAATATCCATATTTTAATGGATTAGAGTTGGAGAGTTCAATAGGAAATCATGTTTAACTTAATATAGAGACAGATGGATATATAGAGAGATTTACATGTATGTTTACATACATGGGCTAGTATACACACATATACTTCCTTGCTTCATCAGTGAGAAAGCCGAGAAGCAAGGGCACCTCAAAAGAAACTAGCACACCTATACCCAGATCTTGGTTTCTAATACCATTTTCCAATAAAAGGAACCAGGCTTTTTAGAGAAATGGCTGATTCTAGGATTAGGGAAGGAAATGTACAGGATAAGTCCAGAGCATCTCATAACAACAGAATGTAAGTTCAAAAACCAAAAACAAAACAAACAAAAGTTCTTAAAAAACAATAACCAAACAAACAAATGATAACAGGCATATGTCAAATGGACACAGGAGCTAATTGGAAGATTTCCCAATGGCCAAACTTGAAAATATTTGAACAACAGAATATGTTATTGAATTGTCACTTTAAATCTAAATTAGTAGCCATGAATTCATACTGATATAAAAATTATTAAATAAGTAAATAGGAGAAAATATATAAATCTACATAAAAGAATCCCAAATAACTTATGTGAATTTTTTTTTCTCAAGGAGATATAACTCCCATCTTCTTTTTTTAGGAATGGATTCTACATAGTGACTGCCTCATACAATGTGGTATGGAAAGTGAGTTAACTTTACAGTGGAGAAACCTGACAAACATCACCTCAGCCAGATGATCTTGGTTAGAATCAATGGGGATAATTCATATTGATAGTATGTACCATTAACATAATGATGATATTGAACACTCTGCCTCTGTGATCTTCCTCTCCATTCCTAAATCTGTAATCCTGGTCTAGTCATGAGAAAAATATCAGACAAATTCCAGTTGAAGCTCATTGTACAAAATATTTGACCAGTACTCCAGAAAACTGTCAATGTCATCAAAAACAAGAAAAGTCTCAAAACGGTCACAGCCAAGAGTAGCCTAATGACCCACAAGAATAAGTGAGGTGTCTGGATGGGATCCCAAAACAGAAGGAAGATATTATGTAAAAACTAAAGAAATCTGAATAAGGTACAGACTTTGGTTAACAATATTGTATGAATACTTGTTCATTAATTGTATGGAACATACCATATTGATTTAAGATGTTGGTAACTTGGAAAATTGGTTGTGGAGTACACCAGGACTCTGTCTATCTTTGTAACCCTCTCTTAAATCTAAAGCTATTTCCCAACTTAAAAGTTTATATTTGCTGAGCCTGCAGGTGCATGCCTGTAATCCAGCGGCTTAGGAGGCTGAGGCAGGAGGATCTTGAGTACAAAGTCAGCCTCAGCAATTTACTGAGGCCCTAAGCAAACTCAATGAGACCCTGTCTCTAAATAAAATAAAAAAAAAAGCTGGGGGGCTGAAGTTGTGGCTCAGCGGTAGAGCACTCGCCTAGCAGGTGTGAGGCACTGGGTTCAATCGTCACCACCATATACAAATAAATAAATTAATTAAATAAATGTATTGTGTCCAACTACAACTAAACAAATATGCTGGGGATGTGGCTCAGTGGTTAGGTGCCCCTGGGTTCAAGCCCCAGTATCCCCCTGGCATGCGTGCGGCCTGGGTTCGATCCTCAGCACCACATACAAACAAAGATGTTGTGTCCGCCGAAAACTAAAAAATGAATGTTAAAATTCTCTCTAAAAAAAAAAAAAAGAATATACAATTTCAGGTGAGACTAAGGCAAAAAAAAATACCAAAAAAATCTACTTTTATTATGTTTATTTGTTCATGTTTTTTTACTTTTAACTTATAGTAATTATACATATTTACAGGGTATGATGTGATATTTTTATACATATACACAATGTATGATGATTAGATCAGGTTAATTGGCATATTTGTCACATAAAACATCTATCATTATTTTGGGTTGGTGACTTTCAAAACCATTTCTACTTGCTATTTTGAAATAATTTGTTGTTAGCCACAGTTATCTCACTATGCTACAGAACATTAGAAGTTATTCCTTCTATCCAACTGCATCCTGTACACATTAACCAATTCTCTCTACCCACCCCTATACCCTTCCCAGGCTCTAGTACACTATTCTACTCTTCTTTGAGATCAACTTTTTAGTGTCCATGTATAAGTGAGAACATGGCATATTTGTCTCTTTGCCTGTTATTCACCTAACATGCTGTTCTCCACCATTCCTATTGCTTCAAAGAACAGAATTTCTTTCCTTTTTATGGTAGAATAAAATTCTATTATGTATATAAAACAGTTTCTTTTCTGTTCATCCATCAATGAAGACCTATGTTTATTCCCTACCTTAACTATCATGAATAGTTCTGCAATAAACATGGGAGAGTGGGTGTCTCTTCCTCTTACTGATTTCTTTTCCTCTGGATATTTACCCAGTAGTGGAATTTCTGGATCATGTCATAGTTCTATTTCTAGTTTTTATGCAAAAACTCCATACTCTTCTCCATAGTGGCTGTACTAGATAAATCCAATTATAAGATCTAACTTAACATTGGGTTTTGAAGCATGTGCAATAATCACAACATTCAGTTATTTTCTTAGTCTAAAAGCCTAAAGAAACCTGTAACTAAATAGGAGAAAAGAAGAAAAGGCTGATGGATTATTTTTAGAATCAAAATCTGTAATTGTCTTTAAGAAGGTAGAGATAGGTTATCATGGTTGAGTTCTAAGATAGGGACAGTAAGAAAGTGACAATTTGGGGCCAAAAGAAATGTACTTTAGTGGGCTGAGGACCAAAGTGTGTATCTATGTTATATACTCTCCAGGGTATATTGGGATCCTTATTTCAGGTAAAATGCTAGTGACTTATTGTAGACTGACTAGAGTAACAAATGGACTTCCAAATTTGCTTAAAGAATAAGATTATTTCTTTTCATATAGGGGTCTGAGGTAACTGCTCAGGTTGACAGAGGCAAAATTACTACATATATTCAGGGCCTTTGACTCCTTGCAACTGCTTGTTCTACCACTCCCTGGTGTCTCCTCATCATCTTCATCCAGCTGGTAGAAGGAGAACATTCATGGTGAAGCATGGACCACACATGGGAATGCTACACATCACTTTCACTCGTTTTCCACCTGCATAATAGGATGTGTAGTCTTTCTTTTTGCCCAAGAGGAAGAGGAAATAGTGGACAGCTAGCAATTCTCCCCTAGAGCTAAGTCATATTCTGGTGAGCCTGGAAAAATTCACCCAGCAAAGACCAGAGCGGGATGCCCATATGTCCTCATAGTTGAGAATATGATCAAGATCAATCAAGAGGCAGCAAAGATACTCTATTGATGAATTTCAGTAAGCATTTCTGAGAAAGATTGGGTGACTTTGATACCACACTAACTATATCATCTATGGCTGGAGAAAGGTAAATATATCTTGTATATATTTGTGTAGCAATGCCAGAGTTCACGAGGCAGCAATTGTTCCGTTTTTCTTAGATAACTTGCCTAGGAGCAGGTGGAAGTCCAATCAAAGGCAGAGGCTTCATTCTAATCATACCTTTTCTACAGAGAGAGGAAAGCAAATCACAGCTATTTGAGATGCTCTGCTAATTCCAGTGGGTTGAGCAATCCTGCTTGGATGGAAGAGAAGAGGGAACACCTACCACAAGAAAGCATTATTATCTGAACTGGCATTTCCCCCCTAAAATCACTTCTGCAGTTATCTAATATATATCTTTTTGTAATATATATAATAATATATAGCTTTTGTTTGTATGCTTCATATACAATATTCTTAATGGTTTTGTGGGAACATTTTATTCATACATATGCTGTAATAATTGTACTTCAGAGGCAAAATATGTTGGGAATCCTTTCCCTATATAAAGTCTCCTTTACAGCTAATTTATAAGCCATCCAAAAAAATCAATTGTATTAGTCATACCTTGATTTTTACTCAAAATAGTTTTATCTAGCTTGTGACCGCTCAAATCTAATGTGGCTCCAAACAATTTCTGGTTCTTTTAAAATATTAAATCCATGAATTGACACCTTTGAAGTTATTTAAAGAAGTTTGCCACAGGCTTTGAAATTCTAAAGACATTTCCAAAAATATTTCAGGTAGTTGCAACAACTTTGGACTAAGTGTCTAACTTCTTAAGGAGAAAGCTTTGGAAGAAAATATTCATTTGATGTTTATGTTCTGGTAAACTTGATTTTAAAACACAACACAATGAACATTGAATTTATATAAGGAATTAAAAGGTCTCATACAGTATAAGAAATATAGCTGTAATCTAGATAATTGTTTTGTTCAATTACTTCTGTTTGGGTTTTTCCAGCTGTTTTGCATCAGAGTTATATATGCACAGTTTGAAAATGCAAAGTAGATTTATAAGCCTTGTTATAGAAAAAGGGTAGTCTCCTTTCTTTTTTCTCCCTGTTTCATTTTTTCTTCCCTAAAGGCATTTCCATTATTTGTCTAATCTTTTGATATTTACCTCCAAAAAACATGCATGTGTAGTCTCTTCTCCTTCTCCTCTTCCTCCTCCTTCTTTTTTCTCCTTTGTGACAGTGTTAGGTATTACCTATTGGTTTACTGCAGTAGAAGTTGAAGATCTAGTTCACTTTCCTCCCATGTACAACAACATGTGCATACTCTTCCCTTTCCTTCATTCTCCATAAATATTTATGCCTCATTTTAGTGTTTATATCATCCTGACTATGTAAATATTATTACTGTGCCATGTATATGGTTGTGCCATATATTAAACATGGCTATGCCATGCAGTTTGCAAGATTTCTTTCCTTGTTCTGTACAACTTTTTGAACTTATCAATTTATATTGTTTGTTTTCTTGGTATTTTATCACTAATTCATAACCAAACTCTTCATTTTGTGATTTTTTGAACTAATCATTTTATGTTTCATTTTTTCCATACTAATTAAGGCTCAAATTCTTCATCAATTGTCTAAATTTCTCTTAAGTATGTTAAAAGGCAGCACGTGTTCTATCAATTTCATCCCCTATTCTCTATTTCATCTTACGGAAGAAATCTTTCTTCATACCTTCCCACTTTCCCCATTGTGGATGTGTTGCTTTCTCAGCCCTGTGCAATGTCTGGGGTTTTCCTTTACTATCATCTTTGGTCCCTCTGACTTATTCCTATGCTAATTCTCCTGAATTCTCTTTCATGAACTTCTCCCATTTTTGATTGAACAAATCCTTAGGCATTCTTCTAAGAAAAGGTACATGGACAATAATGGAGATTTTACATGTCTGAACATATCTTTATCTTATCCTGAATTGAGAATTTATTCTGAAAGGCGTATCTGACCACGTGAGCTCTACCCAGGATAATTTTTCTTTTGATTAACTAAAGTCAATTGATTAGGACCTATAGTATATCTTCAAAATCCCTTCACCTTTGGCAAATAGTATAATATCACGGGAGTGCTATTTTATCACCTTTGCCATATTCTGTTAGTTAGAAGCAAGTTCAGAGTTCATTCCACCCTCAAAGACAGGAGCTCTGTAAAGGCAAGTATGTACAATGGCATGAAAATCATGGGCCATCTTAAAATTCTGCCTACAGAGGAGGAAGGGAATCATTAAGGATACAATCTGAGCCAATGTGGGTTTTCTAAATACAGAATTCACATGCAGAAATCACTTTGCTTCATAATTTTGAAGACATTGCCCCCTTGCCTTTGAGATTAAAGTATTGCTATTTAGAAATCCAATGCCACATTTTCATCTCTGGTGCTCCCTATGGAACTTTATCAGATTCTGGCCAATAGTTTTCTGAAGATCTGGCATGGATCTATTTTCATTAATGCTTTCATTGAGTTCTTTCAATTGGCAAAATCTTATGTTTGGGGTCTGAATAACTGTCTTATATGAGGCCATTCTAAGACGACTCTGTGATTTCCTTCCCTACTGTGTACTTGCCTTTATAGAAGTGCCACTCTCTGAGGGTGAGTGGAACTTTAAACTTGCTTCTATTCACTCGAATATGGCAAAGGTGAAGGGGTTTTGTAGAGACAGTATAGGTCCCTAAACAGTGACTTTAAGTTAATCAAAAGAAAGACTCTCCTGAGTGTGCCTGACCTGGTAGGAATAGAACCTCCTCTACCTTTTCCTATCTTCTTCTCCCTCTGCCTTTAGTGCTTTCTCTTTGTTTTACTGCTCTTGAAAAAAAGTAGTTAATATGGGTTGTAAAGCTGAAAATAAATGAATTTTGCATGAACTTATAGAACTTTAACCTCTAATGAGACCTCTGCCCTAGCCACCTCTCTGATGATAGCATTGAGAGACTGAGCATAAGATCTAACTAAGTGTACTTGGACTTCTAGCCCATGGGAACTGTGGGAATATTTTCTTAAGTGCTAAGTTTGTGGTAATTTGTTAGACAGCAATAAAAGACTAATATATTTCCTTCTACATGTACTTTAAAAATTTTTTTCCTGTTCTCTATTTTGAGTACTCTATTATTTGAATTTTGGACCTCCTAGGCTAGTCATGGATTTTTTTTTTTAATCTTTTCTTTATTACTCTACAACTCTGTTTTTCTGTTCTACCTTCTGGGAAATATACTGAGATGTTTTCATCTTTCAATTCTTCTAACCTCTTTTTCATTTCTGCTATTACATATATATTCTTAAAATTCTAAGAGTTTATTTTGCTTCCTGAATATTCTCATTTATGATAGTATCCTATTCTTATCTCATGGTGGTTCTATCTTCTAAAACACCTTTCTATGGGTATTAATGATGTGATTGATGTTTTATTTTGCCTTTTCAATTTTCTTCTCTATGGGGTATGTGTTTCCTCCAAGTTGCTTTTATCTATTGTTTTCTTTTGGTCTCTATCCATGAAGTTAAAACTTTTCCTCAAATGAAAAATCTGAGAATATACATTCATTTTTTTCCCACCACAGATTTCCACTCAGGTCAGTAAATTGATTAAACAATTTTAGAGAATAGTTCTTTCCTTCAAGAAGATTAAGAACATTTATTTGTCTATAAATATATGGACCCTAAAAGAAGGAAGGGCCTTTTGTTGATAATTAATTTTTCATGCTCACAGAAAACCAGCAACTTCCACTTGCACATAGATTATTTTTGGGCAACAGTTTCTTGATGCTGAGGTTTCTTTCTGTTACCACTAGCTCTGTTTATTGTTGACAGCATAGTCCATCAACCCATAAGACCCTTTAACAATGTGATGAAGAACCAACATTGTCTTTTTCTATTTTGTTATTAGCACTGTTCACATAACAACTGTGCAAGACAAAATTCAAGCTAATTTGAAGATGTTAAAGATGTTCATAATATAAAGAATTATCTCCCTAAAAGCGTAGTTACAAGTATTTGGCAAGTTCAAAGTTGAGAACATCATAAAAAGGATGATTACATCTGTTGTTTAAAAACCTGTGTCTTTAGGGGTATTTTAAACATTTCTTAGGTTTTCCCAATAATCCTATGTTGGCAAAGATTGCCCTGCAATGTTCGTATTTGTTTGAAGAATCCTTATGGAATTCATTTCCCTGAACATAGTGCCCTAGTAGTATACAGGAGTGACTTTAGTCTCTACGTAAATCATCTGCTATGTAACAGCACCGCCTTCAGAAAGGACTTCAGAATGGACTTCCTGTAGACTATAATGCTTTTATTTTCTTTATAATACATATAACTACCTGAAATTATGTAACCTATCTTTTGTCTACTTTTACCTGTCTAAATAACCCCCACTAAACGTAAATTCCACGAGGGCAAGAGTCTTGCTTGTCTAGCTCTCCCTGGATCCCCAGCTCCAGTACAGTAGCTTATACTTCTTTAGTCTGAGAGTTTTCCCTAGCTATTCATACTATGTGCTCCTTCATAATCTTCCTGTCCCAGTTCAACTCTCACCTTCTCAGAAAGACCCCTTGGCCACAGTGTCCAAGCACAGCTTTTTAAAATTACTGTCCATTTCCATTGGAATCTTCATTGCAAGGAATCAAAGGTGACTTCAATTGGTTAGGTAGAAAGAGTTTAACAAAAACATACTTGTGCTTTACTGAATTCTTGAGGGTGCTGTAGAATAAGCTTGAGCTAGGCTTCCCAAATAGTATCCAAAATGACATTTCAGATCTGATCTGATGAAAGAATAACTCTAGCTTCCAAAGACAAGTTAGTTCTTTTGTGCCATGTGTTACCTTGTTGCCCCAGCTTATTATATAGAAGAGAGGGAGAGGAGACACAGAGAGAGAAAGGGGGAAAGGATGGAGGAGAAAAGTAAGTGCCTGAACTATCTTTTCCTTTTGGGGTACTGAGGATTGAACCCAGGGATCTCTTCCACTGAGCCACATCCCCAGCTCTCTTATTTTTTATGTTTTATTTTAAGAGTATCTCGCTAAGTTGCCCAGGATGCCCTGGAAATTGCAATCCTCCTGCCTCAGCCACTGAGTGGCTGGGATTACAGACATGTACCACCAAACCCCACCATTCTTTCCTTTTGTATCACTAGCATCTTACTCAAATTCAGGCATGGTTGTGTCTAATTAGTGAAACCCAAGTCCAATGCCTCTTCTCTACCTGGAAATGAAACAGATTTTAAAAACGCCTATAAGGGGAGCTAGTCATTGCCTAATGCCCAAACTCATGCATTAAAAGATTAAAATGTTTTCATTTTCTTCTCATCCCTTATTAAAACATGTAAATAGCCTATTGTGTGTGTGTGTGTGTGTGTGTGTGTGTGAGAACCACATCCCCAGTCCTATTTTGTATTTTGTTTGGACCTATTTTGTATTTTATTTACTGAGTTTTTTAGCGCCTTGCTGTTGCTGAGGCTGGCTTTGAACTCATGATTCTCCTGTCTCATCCTCCTGAGCTGCTGGAATTATAGGCATATGCTGTTGCACCCAGCAATAACAAGCAATTTAAAGCATTGTTTTTATGTGAAACAAACATGAACCTGTTATGGGGTAGTATATAATGAATGCTTAAATTTTCAAAGAAAACCACCATAATATTTTAAGTATATTGCAGACTTACTGCCTTGAGTTACCCCCAACAATTGTCTCATTTTCTGCCACCAGTAGTGTCATTCTGTTGGTGAAATTTCATCACTGAAAACTTATTATTTACTACCAGTTAAAGGCATTGTAGTAGGAAATATCAAGAAATCTGGTCTAAACCTATCTGAAATACCAGTTTTCTAGCTCATGATATATTTTATATAAGAACATATGACAATCTTTCTTTTTAATCTTTCTAGGGCCAGAAATACCAATCATGAAAGAAGACTATGAGATTTTATTTTACAGATATCACTCCAAGTTGATAAAATTCAGAATTCACAAGTAAGGTTTCTAAGTTCACAGATTCCTAGGTCAAGAAATTATTACCAAGAGCCTTAAGCACAAAGGAGACAGGGCTGAGAGTGTAGCTCAGTTGGTAGAATGTTTGCTTTGCATGCACAAGGCCCTGGGTTTAATCCCCAGTACCACAGGGAAAAAAAACAAATTTCTAAAAAAAAAAAAAAAAAAGGAGGCAAAACTTTCCTTAGCCACTCTTCTATCTGTTTTCTCTAAACATTGAAGAGCCCTAAGATAATCACAAGTGTTCCATTCTGGTACTTCATTCCAGGATGCCCTTCCCCATTTCTCTGTGCTGTAGTTATCTCTCATGTTTTATTATTCTTCCTTTATTTCATGAAATCTCATCATAAACAACAAAGCTAAGCTATTGTTAATTGATATCTTTCTAAGAGGATCCTCCAAGAAAATTGATTATTCATCTGAAGTAATTCTTATTAAAATATGAATGACTGGTAAGTATGTTTCTTATATTTTGAACAATTTTCCAAATTAATTCTTTAAATAAAGGTGGGAATTGTGTCTGCTTCATTCTCAGACCTCTAATGCAGCACATGACAAGAAATCAATGCTCAGTATTTATTGGAGGATATTTGGAGATGGCTGTTTTGACTAAGAAAGACAACTTGGTGTCCATGTTTTCTTTCTACTACCTATATCCTTACTTACTTTGGAAAGCTGAAAAATAAGGCCAGCAGGGTTTTTTGTTATTATTGTTTATTTGTTTGCATGTTTGGTTTTTACTACTCACAGCTCAAGAGTTCCCTCTCTATGTTGTTACATAATAATAAGTTTATATTAGGGTTCTGAATTTTGGGCGGGAAGTTTTTTTTTTAAGATGTTGATGAACCTTTATTTTATTCATTTATTTATATGCAGTGTTGAGAATTGAACCCAGTGCCTCACACATGCTAGGCAAGCGCTCTGCCACTGAGCCACAACCCAGACCCTGGAAGGAAGGTTTTGATTTAGAAATTTCTCTTCCTCCAAAAGTAGTTTTAACATTTTCTTTCAAGAATTGTTTTGGATATATGCCAATAAAAGAATAAACCCTTAAGTGAAGAATTCCAGTGTAATTCTTGGTAGCACTTAGCAATAGCAAGTAAACAATAACCAATGACTGAATTGAAGTGGGAGGCCATGTGTAGAGTACAGAGCCTAGAATAAAAGCTCATCCTTCTGATCTAGGCTTAGCCAATTGTGTGCTCCCAGGTAACTCATTTAACTGCTCCAATGAGTTGTTTTCTCCCAGTATTTCCACACCTTGCCCCAAACCTATGAAACAGTGAGACTTAAGTCCTTTGATTAAAGTTGTACTAAATTGTTTTCAAAGAAAAATCAAAATGTCAACAATGGTCCAAATTATACAGGCTCTGACTGTTATACTCTAGAAGGAGATTTAAGATGAAATATATAAAACATCAGTTACGTGGTTGCAATGAACAATGCTAGAATTTAATCCTGTTATATTTTTCAGTGAGCTCAACCAAGTACCAGGTAAAGGCTAAACGCAGAAAATAACACAGCCTCATGCTTAAGGGGAAACGCATAATAATTCCCACTGGGGAAGTGGAACAATCACGATGTGGTTCCAGCAGTGATCCTGCTTCCCAGGCTTTCCCTGCCCACCTTCTCCTTCCTTTTGTCTTCTTCTGGGGGTACACTTTCCTTGGAAAGGAGTATAAAAAGATTTTAAGATTTTGTCAAATTAAAAAGCTTTTTGCACAGCAAAGGAAACAATCAACAAAATTAAGAGAATCTACAGAGTGGGAGAAAAGATTTGCAAACTATACATCTGGCAAAGGATAATGATGAGAATGTATAAGGAACTAAAAAATAAGTAATCTCTAAAAAACAGGCAACACGACTAGACATCATCTTTCTTTCTTTAAATCTAAAATGTAAACAAATTTATTTTAAACATAATTATTTTAAATCTAAAATGTAAAACATTTAACAGAAAAGGAAATTTGAAAGGGGTGTAAGAGGGTCATTTGTTCTTAAACTTTTTTGCAAAATATTTCTGCCTATTTTAATCAGCTTTTCCATTGCTGTGACCAAAAGATCCACACAAAACTTAACATCACTAATCATCAGGAAAATGAAAATCTAAATTACAATGAGATACCACATTTTATAGTGGCTGTGAACAAAAAAAAGATAATAAGTGCTGGTGAAGATGTAGAGAAAAGGGAACTCTTGCAACACCATTGGTTAGAATGTAAATTAGTACAACAATCACAGAAAACAGTTTAGAGGTACTCAAAAAATTAAGAAAAGAACTACATTATTCAGCCATTCTACTACTGGGTATGTATCCGTAGGAAATGAAATCAGCATGCTGAAGAGACATCTATACTCCCAAGTTTATTTCAGCACTATTCACAACAGCCCAGAAATGGAAACAACCAGTGCTCAACACTGATGAGTGGATAAAGGAAATGTGGCCCATATACACAATAGAATACTATTTAGCTATAAAAAGAATGAAATTCTGTCTTTTGTGACAACATGATTGTAACTGGAGATCATTATGTTACGTGAAACCAGCCAGGCACAGGCAGACAAGTAGCATGTGGTCTCATTCATATGAAGAATCATATATATATATATATATATATATATATATATATATATATATATAAGAAAGATGATCACATAGAAGTTGAGAGTAGAATTGTGGATACCAGAGATTAGGGAAAGTAGAGGGAAGAGAGGAATGGGGAAAGGATAATTAATGGGTACTGAGTTACAGTTAGATGAAAAAAAGAAGTTTTGGTGTTCAGTTGCATAGTAGAGTGTCTATCAAAGACAATAATATGCTGTATATGTATATGTAATGTACTATATATGAATAGGCAGAAGAAAGGAATTTTGAATGTTCCCTCCTTAAACAAGTGATAACTGAAGAGATATATTTACTATGATTTGAATATTAAACATTGTACTCATCTATTGAAACATCACATGATATCCCATAAATATGAACAGTTTTTATGTATCAGTTAAAATTTTAAAAAATAAAAGGCTGGGCTGGGGTTGTAGCTCAGTTGGTAAAGTGCTTGCCTAGCATGTGTGAGGCACTTGGTTCAATCCCCAGCACCACATATAAGTAAAATAAAGGTATTGTGTCCATGTACTATAAAAAAATACTTTCTGTAAAAATAAAAGGCTTAAAAATCCTACCAATCATATTTACAGATAAGAAAGCTTAATTTTATATTTGTTTATAGTCACTACAATTAATGCTTTCTTTTTTGCCTTCCTAACAGACTTCTTTTGAAGTAGCCTTTAAAAATTCCCTTTAGTGTATATAGGAAGTAAGTAAGATAACTAGAACAAGGCCTGAAAACTCCTAAAAATTTCTATAAGAAACAGTAGAATTAATTGGACATAACTTTCCTATGTTCTTATATGAATATATCACCAGTAAAACTCCACATCATGTACAACCTCAAGAATGGAATCCTAATTAGAATAAATTATACTCCGTGTGTATATAATATGTCAAAATACACTCTATTGTCTGTATATCTAAGAAGAATAAATTTTAAAAACATAGAAAAAAAGAAATATATTTCTTTCATCCATAACACTCAATGCCATGAAACTTTTTATAAAAAAAATTTCATCTCTACACATTGAAGAAAAAATAAAACCAAAATGTTTGATACAACATTACTTCAAGAACGTAAATTTTAAAAAGAAGGAGCTCTGCCAAATTCATTCTATGAGGCCAACATCACCCTGATTCCGAAACCAGACAAAGACACCTCAAAGAAAGAAAACTACAGACCAATATCTCTGATGAACCTAGATGCAAAAATCCTCAATAAAATTCTGGCGAATCGGATACAAAGGCACATCAAAAAAATTGTGCACCATGATCAAGTAGGATTCATCCCTGGGATGCAAGGATGGTTCAATATACGGAAATCAATAAATGTTATTCACCACATCAATAGACTTAAAAATAAGAACCATATGATCATCTCAATAGACGCAGAAAAAGCATTCGACAAAGTACAGCATCCCTTTATGTTCAAAACATTAGAAAAACTAGGGATAACAGGAACTTACCTCGACATTGTAAAAGCTATCTATGCTAAGCCTCAGGCTAGCATCATTCTCAATGGAGAAAAATTGAAGGCATTCCCTCTAAAATCTGGAACAAGACAGGGATGCCCTCTATCACCACTTCTATTCAATATAGTTCTCGAAACACTGGCCAGAGCAATTAGACAGACGAAAGAAATTAAAGGCATAAAAATAGGAAAGGAAGAACTTAAATTATCACTATTTGCAGATGACATGATTCTATACCTAGAAGACCCAAAAGGGTCTACAAAAAAACTACTAGAACTAATAAATGAATTCAGCAAAGTGGCAGGATATAAAATCAACACGCATAAATCAAAGGCATTTCTGTATATCAGCGACAAAACTTCTGAAACGGAAATGAGGAAAAACACTCCATTCACAATATCCTCAAAAAAAATAAAATACTTGGGAATCAACCTAACAAAAGAGGTGAAAGATTTATATAATGAAAACTACAAAACCCTAAAAAGAGAAGTAGAAGAAGATCTTAGAAGATGGAAAAATATACCCTGTTCATGGATAGGCAGAACTAACATCATCAAAATGGCGATATTACCAAAAGTTCTCTATAGGTTTAATGCAATGCCAATCAAAATCCCAACGGCATTTCTTGTAGAAATGGATAAAGCAATCATGAAATTCATATGGAAAAATAAAAGACCCAGAATAGCAAAAGCAATTCTAAGCAGGAAGTGCGAATCAGGCGGTATAGCGATACCAGACTTAAAACTATATTACAGAGCAATAGTAACAAAAACAGCATGGTACTGGTACCAAAACAGGAGGGTGGACCAATGGTACAGAATAGAGGACACAGAGACTAATCCACAAAGCTACAACTATCTTATATTTGATAAAGGAGCTAAAAGCATGCAATGGAGGGAGGATAGCATCTTCAACAAATGGTGCTGGGAAAACTGGAAATCCATATGCAACAAAATGAAACTGAATCCCCTCCTCTCGCCATGCACAAAAGTTAACTCAAAGTGGATCAAGGAGCTAGATATCAAATCAGAGACTCTGCGTCTGATAGAAGAAAAAGTTGGCTCCGATCTACATATTGTAGGGTCGGGCTCCAAATTCCTTAATAGGACACCCATAGCACAAAAGTTGATAACAAAAATCAACAAATGGGACTTACTTAAACTGAAAAGTTTTCTCTCAGCAAGAGAAACAATAAAAGAGGTAAATAGGGAGCCTACATCATGGGAACAAATTTTTACTCCTCACACTTCAGATAGAGCCCTAATATCCAGAGTATACAAAGAACTCAAAAAATTAAACAATAAGAAAACAAATAACCCAATCAACAAATGGGCCAAAGACCTGAACAGACACTTCTCAGAGGAGGACATACAATCAATCAACAAGTACATGAAAAAATGCTCACCATCTCTAGCAGTCAGAGAAATGCAAATCAAAACCACCCTAAGATACCATCTCACTCCAGTAAGATTGGCAGCCATTATGAAGTCAAACAACAACAAGTGCTGGAGAGGATGTGGGGAAAAGGGTACTCTTGTACATTGCTGGTGGGACTGCAAACTGGTGCGGCCAATCTGGAAAGCAGTATGGAGATTCCTGGGAAAGCTGGGAATGGAACCACCATTTGACCCAGCTATTGCCCTTCTTGGACTTTTCCCTGAAGACCTTAAAAGAGCGTACTACAGGGATACTGCTACATCGATGTTCATAGCAGCACAATTCACAATTGCTAGACTGTGGAACCAACCCAGATGCCCTTCAATAGATGAATGGATAAAAAAAATGTGGCATTTATACACCATGGAGTATTACGCAGCACTAAAAAATGACAAAATCATAGAATTTGCAGGGAAATGGATGGCACTAGAGCAGATTATGCTTAGTGAAGCTAGCCAATCCCTAAAAAACAAATACCAAATGTCTTCTTTGATATAATGAGAGCAACTAAGAACAGAGCA
This sequence comes from Marmota marmota marmota, assembly GCF_001458135.2. NCBI lineage: Eukaryota > Metazoa > Chordata > Mammalia > Rodentia > Sciuridae > Marmota > Marmota marmota. The sequence goes on from NW_025999925.1 coordinate 14,888,302, forward strand.
GGGAGGAAGAGCAGGAAGAAAAGATTAACATTAAACAGATACATGAGGTGGGATGGAAAGGGAGAGAAAAGGGAAATTGCATGGTAATGGAGGGAGACCCTCATTGTTATACAAAATTACATATAAGAGGTTGTGAGGGGAATGGGAAAATAAACAAGGAGAAATATGAATTACAGTGGATGGGGTAGAGAGAGAAGATGGGAGGGGAGGGAGGGGAGATGGTAGAGGATAGGAAAGGTAGCAGAATACAACAGTTTACTAATATGGCATTTATGTAAAAATGTGGATGTGTAACCGATGTGATTCTGCAATCTGTATTTGGGGTAAAATTGGGAGTTCATAACCAACTTGAATCTAATGTATGAAATATAGATATGTCAAGAGCTTTATAATGTTTTTGAACAACCAATAAAAAAAAATTAAAAAAAAAGCGAAATAAAAGATATTGTGTCCACCTACAAAAAAAAAAAAAGAACGTAAATTTTCTCTTTGGATATGGGATTCTGAAACACTTCTTGCAAAACAGTTCATACTTGTCCTTGTTTAGTTCTTTACAATTGCATTAAAGAAAACAAATTAAAGAAAGCAAACGATGACTCTGGACTGGAGTTCTCTGATGCAAAAATTATAAGTCTCAGAGGGTCTTTTAAATATATCTTCCCTAGTTGTTATTTATCATCAAACATACCCAGATGTTTGTAGTGTGTGAATATTTTAAAACAAATCATAATGTCTGAGTACAGAGTTAAGTCAATAGTTTGCAAACATCTCTTTGTTTCTTTATATGCATTTAGCTACTGATATGTCTTTTTCAATGAATGAAGAAGACCTGAGCACATACAATAAAGGAAAGCAAAAATTACCAGGTTTGGACTTCACTTCACAGCCAGAAAGATTCTGTTGAGTCTGCCAGCAGGGTATCTTACATATTAATACCCCCACCTAGAAGAGCTGACATGTTGAAAATGAGATTAACACCTTCCTGTTTTACATTAACTAAGGCTAAAGTGTCATTTGCCTTATCAGGAGAAAAAAACTCAATACTGAAATGATAGGGTTGCAAACAAGGTATGATTTTAAGAAAAATGTTAAAATATGAGGTAGGGCTTTGTTGAGGTGGTAGTGATTCTTTGAAGATAAATGTCTCGTACAAATAAAAGCCAAAATAATAAGGATGACTCAAAAACCAAACAAACACATGTAGCACAGCAACTTCTTTTTAAGCCAATGCTGTTGACACAGTAAACAACTTGTCAGATGCTTAAAAATTTTTTTAAAAATAATAAATGAGTACACCATATCAAAGTGTATTGATGCCTAGGTATTTGTTGCCAATTCCAGGCCAGCCTAGAAACAGAGGAGCTAATATAAATGATTTATTCATTCAGATATAAGATAGCACTTTTTAATTCCCTCACTTCACAATCCATCTTGTTATGTATTTACTAAAGATGAGCATTTAGATGAAAAAATATTAAAAATTCTAATGTAGTGAAGCCTCAAAATCACTGTCAAATGTAAGTGGAAATGGTGTGGAAGAAGTGGGTCAGGGGTGGCTTGATGTCTTCCTGATTCAGTCAAGCTCAAAACAGGGACCTGTGGGGTTTTCTCTGATTCAAAAGACCAAGCCATCATCCGCAATCAGCACTCACACACCTGATTGTGCTAGGCCCTCTCTTCAAGGTGGCAGAGAAACCATGAAGGAAGAAATAAGTTCTTTGTCTTACAGGACTCACGGTTTGGTTGTGCAGATAGACATCAGCAATATCTAGATTGCTAAAGTGACTCTAACAGGTGACAGAGTGAGGCATAAATACAGCAGGTGTAAGTCCTGAGGGAGAAAGAAAAACTCTTATGGGAGGATTTGAAGAAGTGTCTTAGAGGAGATGCGGTGTAACTGGACCTTGCACAATGGGTAGATTTTTAACAGGTTGGAAAGGCAATGGTGGAAAGGGATTTCTAGGAAGAATGGACAAATTTATTACATTTTGGCACCATGATCACATCATGTAGAGCAGTAAGGATGAATAAACATCTAAAATACATCAATAGAAAATATGTTGTTATGGAAATAGTATGAGGAATCTACTTTTCTGAAGAGCTGTATGTCTATGTTGAATATTCAAGTGATTTGTTAGCTATCTATCATTTTAACAAACACCTGAGATAAATCAGCTTATAAAGAGAAAAGGTTTATTCTGACTCCCAGTTTGGGAGGTTCCAGTCTATGATTGATTGTCCCTGTGGCTTTGGGTCTATGGTGAGGCAGCACATGATTGCAGAAGGAATGGCAGAGCCAATCCAGTCACCTCATGGCCAGGACATGAAAAAAGAGAAAGATGAAAAAACTGGGGCCCCCGCAGTTCCCCTTGAGGGCATGCCCCAATTACCAAAAACCTCCCACCAGGCCCTACCTTTTAAAGGTTCCACCACTTCCCAATAGTGCCAAGTTAGGGACCAAACCTTCAACATGTGGGCCTTTGGCGGACAGTCCAGGTCTATACTATAACAAGCGGTAAGAAAAAGAAATAAAATCAGGTCTTTATTCTGCTTGTTAAACGTCTATTATTCAAGTATGAAGAATAAAACACACCGGTATCTATTGTTTCTATTCATTTTAGAGGTTCTAATTGCTGCTGTCTTATGGAGTCTCCATGAAAAGGAAGGCAGGTGGGGAGAGGGAGGAAAACTGCTTGTGATTTTTCAGGAATGCCAGACATGTGAAGTTGGAATCCTACTCTAACTACTTTCATTCATTGTTCCAAAGGTGACACTGGTCTGTGGTGTTCAAAGGGAGTGGAGGAGGACAAGCAGTTTTAAGGTAGCACAAAGGAAGGCAACTTAATGCTTCCCTAAGGAGAAGCAGAAGAGGACTGTGCTTGTGGAGAGGATGATAATAGCAATAATAACAATAAAAAAAGAAGCGTAGGGGTGGGGTGGGGATGGAGTTCTGATAACTAGGGGATGAGGTGGGAGGAAGAAGTGGAGGTAACCCTTGCAGGAAGATTTGTAAGTTAGGTAAAAATCAGGATAACTGGAGCTGTGAGGCAGGAGACAGACGCACATCCAGGGAGCTTCAGGAATAATGGAGAGCACACATTGCATCATCAGGATCACTGAGATCCGAATCCTCAGGGGAAGTCATGTCTTTTTGTACTAGACGTTTTGAAGCTGAGCTGGGGTGGGGCTTGAGTGGGGGGGGAGTGAAAGAGGAGGGGAAAATAACTGAGAAAAATTAAGCAGTCTGAAAGGAGGGTAAGATTATGAAGATAAATGTTTACCTCTCTGCTGCATTGTAGCTCTTGAAATGAAACTGTTTTTGAATAGTGCTGCATCTGTACTGCAAGAATGTGGGCATTGTGAACAAATTGACTGTCTCAGATGATTTGACACATTTTGATTTCTGCTTAGGAAAATATCTGTTAATCCTATTAGAAAGAGAAGGAGAAGGTCCTGAGCAGGAATGCAAAAGATCAAATGCTTCTCTATCTTGTGCACACTCTCCCAATGCCAAGGTGCTAAAACCACAGCTATTTCCCAAAGACCCTGCCTGTCATCTCTGACCTGCCTGGCTTGACATCAAAATTCTTTCTTCTCCACCTCCCCATCCTTGCCTGGCACAAGCTGAACTCAAGACAAGACTGGATAGCTGTCCTTTCTGTGGCAAACCAAAGAAGAAAAAGAATCTTATTTTATGCTTTTCTCTTAATGTAATTTTCTTTCTTTTCTTCTGTCCTTCTCTCTATTATTCTTTTCTTCCTTCTACAACCTTCCTTTCCTTTCTTCTTTATGTAGTTTGCTGTTTGCTAATACCCAACTCCAGACCAGTCTTTGTGTTTGGCAAAGGAAGCAGTTTTATTGTTTGTTAACTCCAGGGGGGATATGGTGTCTATGATGTTGTCTAGGCCAAACCTCCCCCAGGAAGGTTAACTACCTCTACCCTACTCTCAAAGGGGAAAGGATGGCGGCTGCACATTTGCACACCAGCTATCCTCTTTTTTGAGAAACTGAATCTGTTCCTGACCAAAGGCACCTTTTATCTCCATAGTGGTGCATCTCGATGTTGTAATGCAACTTTTGGGGAAGCAGTTATCTGGAATCTGAATTCTATGGAATGAAAATTAGGAGTAAGGGAAACAAGACATTTTTCCCCAACTACTTTCTGAAAAAGGTTCTTCTTGGAGCAACATGTAAGTCTGATCAAAGGGTCTGTTCATCTGTCTCAAGAGCCAACACTGGAGCCCAGCATGGAGCTAAAAATATGCACTCACAGCCCTAGAAAATTGTATTCATTAAACTCTACCTACAGGTCCTCACCCAGAATCTGCTCCATGCCAAAGCAGCATGCTGCTGCTAATCCCCCTTTATAGATTAGGCAGTAAAATAAAGAGGGTGGGGCTGAAATGCAGGGGAAGTCTGCACACTTGTTTGGAAAAGAAGAAAAGGAAAAGCACAGGGATTTCTTGTTCTCTCCTTCGTGTTCCAAGTAGCCAGGGTTGTCCAGATGCCACTGGGAGACACAGGACTTTTAGCGTTCACAGTATTTTCACTTCCACAGAGTAAGTGCTACGCGTAAAATGAGAATTTAGAGAAAAGATCAAATAAATGTCTTTCAAACTGTGGCAAATTTTTATTTCTCAATTTCTCCTTTCTTTGTGTGTTAAGGAGGAAATAATAATAATCACAGCTGACATTACTGAGCACTTACTATATGCCAAACTGGTGGTGTGTTATTTATACAGTCTCATTTCATTCTTCTACGATCCCTATGAAGTAGGTACTCATCCTACCAGGATCTTGCAGATGATGATATACAGTTTAGAAGGGGGAAGTAACTTGAAGGAAGTAAGTGGCAAAGCTGGGATTTGAACCCGAAGCTTCTAAAGCATCACTTTCCAATCTATCCATAATGCTATCTCTAAATACTTCTGTTAAAAGTATGTTTTATGGTTTTCATTTAAGATTTTGGTGACTGCTCCTTAATGATAGTTCTGTTATTATCTTAATCTTTACAATTTTCTGCAATCAAATCATAGGGTCCCTTGAAGGCAGGGACTGTGTCTCCCTTACCTTTGCATCCCCCATGGCTCTTAAAACAAAGTCTCTTGCACAGAATAGGAGCTAAATAATTATTTGTTGAAATGCACTTTATTTCTGTACCTAAATAAAGCCCGTCTAAACGAGTCCACTTCCCAAACACTGAGGTTTTCCTCTTCTTGTAACCATCCCCTTCTTCTTGTTTTGTTTTCTAAAGGTTGATTTTGAACTGGAGGGACACTGCAGTTGTCTTGTCACTTAGCGTGATTTGAAAGTGAGAGTCTGTGTAGTGCTTTAGCCTGCCCTCAGCAATCAGGCCTCACACTCGTGAGGCCCTGATTGTAGGAGTTGCCTTATTTGCATTGATGAGGATGAGCCAGCTGCTAGAGCATACAGAACTGCACCTGACACAATCACGGAGCTCAGGATTAGCGCGGGGAATCAGGAATCCACTGAGCTGCGTGGCAATCTCAGCCCCACATTAGAGTCACTCATGCAAAATGACCCAAATTTGCAATGAGCACAATTAGCCATCCAAAGATGCATGTTAATTTGGGGCCTGATATTTTTTCTACATTTCCCTAAATTAAAAATAATAAATATATGCTTTCCTAGACAAGTCTGGGCATGAAAATAATTCAGAGGATTAGGGGTTTGTAAAAAATGTGCAAACCCCAGAAAATGTGGATTTCTTTGGGCAACCAGCCGCCACCACCACCACCACCACCCACCCCCTGAGGTATTAAGTTTGGCATCAAATAGGGTAAGGGCTTTGTGATGTCATGCCCCTTTTGAATCAGTAGACAACAACTATGTACAAGAATAAAAATAACAATATATGTGGGAAAGAATAATTTAAGCGTAAAAAAGGATTTGATATTTTATGTTATGTATTAATGTTTCTGAGGCTATGTTTAGATCACATGTATACTCAATTTTTCCAGGCTGTCCTAAAAGTATAAGAGATTGTGTTGAATTTTTGTTAAACAGAGTTTATAAATCAAATAGAACATTCTCAAACCCTGGGCTGTGTTTCCATATGTTCACAGTCTATAGGTATTGAAATGCTTACCTATACTTTAGGGGGAAAAAAAAACCCACAACATTTTGCAAAAATTGAATAAATGATCATTCAAAGCAAAAGCATGCAGTTCAAAAGCTAAACCTCCCATTGGAGAACAGAAAATTTAATGAGCTTTTAATGGAATGCAATGCTCAGAGTAGTAAATTATTTGTTAGTTGACGATGCAATCAGCATGCTGATTAAGGTTGCTTGGTTTTTTACTAAACATTAACTGAATGAAAACGGGTAGTCCTTGTTCTGCTTGGGGGGCTTTAAGGAAGCAAATGGACTTTCAGAACAGAGATTGTCAATAAAGGTGAGTGCTCGCCAGGTGTCATTTGAATATGATGATAAAATACTAGTGATAAATATTTAAAAGCATTTTAAATCCACAATGTTCGCCTAGTGTATTGTGGACTCTGTTTAAAGAAACAGTGGGCCTTAGCAGGCCTAACAACAATCCCTCTATCTCTTTCTAGAAAGAAATATCTAGATCTGCTTTCTTTTATTGCAAAAGAAAAAAAAAAAGGAGGGTGGGTATGCTTTGAAAATATAAACCTGCATGGACTCAGGGATCAGGAAATGCTTGGGAGTTTGAAATGTAAACCTAAAAAAGGAAAGAAAAAAGAAAAGGACAAAAATCAAAACAAAGAAAAAATATTCCTGCAGCAAATAAAAGATGACATCTGTTTCTCTGGATAGATTAAGATAAAATTTTAAGCTGTTTCAATATTCTGATGTTTTAAAATAATTGCTATTAGAATATATATAATTTTAAATTTATAGAGGATGGCATTCTGAGGGCAAGAAGTATTGTGATTTTGGAGTTGTATTCTGTCTAATTTAGGAGGTCTGAAAGGTAGTAAAAGAAAAAGAAGAAAAAAATGAAAATAAATTATGTGAATGCTTATTTTTGTTGTTAAATTTGTACAAATATAATTTACTATATTTTAGTTGATATGTACATCAGCCATAAATTATTGCTTCTGAGACTTTGTTTATTAAAACTGTTTAAATTACAAGATTTGTCCCCCCCCCACACACACACAAAGGGTTTTTTGTTTGTTTGTTTTTCTCCCTACCAATTGAAGAATTGTGGGTGTGTAGGTTAATTTTCTTTGAACAGCTACAAAGTTCTTTTTCTATAAATCCCAATTAGTTTCATCATCGGAAATTCTCTGGCGATGATCAGGTACACTTAAAATCCGATAAATAACTACCTCTCACTTTTAACTATTCCTGTTTATGACCCAAGAGGTTAAAAGCCTTTGACTGGCATTTGACTTCTGACCTCATATAAATGTTATCTTATCAGTTCCTGCTTGTTAACTTGTATTGAGTGCTTGTCCCTGATGGCTTTTAGATAAAGGGTTGTGGTTTTGTTTTTTTTTTTTCCTTTTTTCCTTTCTAATATATTTCCTATAGGAACTAAACCATTTGCTTTGTTCTATGCCTAGTGCCCTCAAGTCTCCACAGTAAGCTGCTATAAATCTGTTAGAAAGCGCCAAATATACTTTTATTTATTCCCTACATTATTTCAAATTTAGCTTTATGGGTGGGATTTTTATGATTAAAAACATATTTATCATAATTAATAGTAATGTTACTAGTGATCAAATCCTTTAACAAGATTGAAAAGAAACTGGTTAGCTTCATATCCTCTCTTTTTAAAAAATACAAAAATTAAAAAAATTTTTTTAGCTTTGCATTTTGCACCAGCATGAGATGAATTAGAGAGATAATTTATGGAAATCTTGTCTCCCCAGACTTCAGAAGTCTGCCTAATGAGAGAGTCATCAGTAAGATATATCTTTTTTAAAAAATCGAATCCACACCATGAACAGTGCATTTTCCAACCTTTGGGGAGGTAGGTGGCGGCCTGGCGCCCTCCTTTGCCCTTCTGTCCTAAGAATTAAGAAGGATTTTGGCCTTTTATTTCATTTGCAGCTGTGTGTGTTGTTCACACGTTCAAGTGTGTATGTGTGTGAGTCTAGTCACTATGTACAAACCTAACTACATTTGAATGTTTGCATTTTAATCTCTCTGCATACCTCGATAGCATCATGAGGGTATTCTAGGCAGATGTTGAGGCCTCAGAGGCTGTCTCATTTGCAAATGACCTACAATGTGATTTCTAAACAAAATATTACATTAATTTCTGTGTGGAAAACAGGGAGTAAGGAGGAGGAAGAAGGAAGTGGCAGCCATCTTGGAAGCATTTTGCCTTTTAGCCTCATTCTTACTCTTGCTAAGGCTTAATAGTTAGAATATTATCTTTATTTTTAATTGGCCCTCAGCAGAAAGCAAGAGGCATATTCAAGAGACCTTTGTATTTGTGTTTGGAGTACAAAAAAACTTGTAACCTCTTTGGACTTTAAATAATAACTGCGACTATAGACAAACTGCACCTATTATTCTCTATCCTTCTAAATAAATATACATATAAATGAAGCATATGCCACAGCTTGTAAGAGACCTGTACAAAACCTATTAAGGGAAACAAATGTCTATTTGGACCATTCATTTGCTGCTATCTAAAGAATTAATATGTCAGTAAAGTTATCTGCCCTTCCTCCTCCCCCTTTCTGTCTTTTTTCCCCCAAACACACACTCACATGCACGCACACAAACACACACAGTCAGACCCCCTCACCATGGAGAAATGGCAACCCTGGAAACTTTTTTTTTTTTTAACAGGAATTCCCTTTCTCTTAGATCATAAGTATTTAGCAAAAAGTAAGAGACCAACTTTTACTTTTTATTTTTATTTTATTTTTTAGTGTGTGGAGAGCTGCTATGGCTCTGTAATGTCCCAACACTGCTTTCATCATGCTCATATTCTGGCCAACACATAGGTTTAATGCAATTTGTCCTAACTTTTCATTTTGACCATTGCTTTTCTCAAAGTGGCCAGAGTTTAAAGACTGAAAAAGCAAAGGGAAAAGAAATACCACGGCAGGGGGAAAAACAAACCAACCCCCAAACTGGTGCTGGTATTCAGTGCATTGACACATTCTCAAATGTTTTCTCTGTAGTTATAACACAAAAGCGCTTTCTTCCCTGTTTTGATGTGTTAAAGACGGAAAGAGAGAGGACACTTCGAAGTGGTAAAATAAGTATTTGGAAAGCACAGGGACAGTATTTCTTCTTTGAATGTCCTGCATGTGTCAATAACATGTAGACATTCTATAGTTTAATATTGATTAAATTTTTTTAAATTGAAAAAGGATGCAAAGCTAAATTTAAGCTCATTGTATCACATCCACTAAATTTTCAGCTATCAATGTTGTCTTCTTATTGTGTTATAAGAAGTGTGTCCTGAGCCAAGCCAAGTGTCTCCTTATTTTGTCTCTAAAATAAGGAGAACAAGGATGCTAAGTCCCTCTGAAAAGAGTATGAGCCAATCAATAACAAATTATTGTCTAATTCTGATATTTGGCAGAAGAAACTATAAACTTTTACTTCCTTAATGTTAGTAATCTAAACTAATTTTCCTAGTCAATATTATTTACAGTTTGTTTTACTGAGTGAAGCAAATAAGGATCTGAAAGACAAACAATGACCTGGTTCCTAAACATTCTCCTACTCTATCAACCAAATTCTCTGAGCTAAATCCCAGAGTCCTTTATAATTGTGGTTTGTATCCTGGATTTTGAAAAAAAACAAAAAACCAAGAATTAAATGTGTAAGCTAGATGATTTCAAAACTGACGAAAGCCACATTACCATTCTTCCTGATATGTAAGTCACGTTTTAATATATGGCCATAAATCTTAGTATACCTCGGAAACAAAAAAGTGTTTACTTAAATCAGTTTCTATGCCAATCAAAACAAAGTCCCCCAAAATATTTCTGATGTAGAATTTTTAAATTGTTTTAGTTAAAGGAACAAGAGAATGAAAATCAAGGGCCTTGATTTTCTATATAACTATATCCTTCAGCTTTCTGAAGTTACTTGAGGACATATTTAAAAATATTGTTTCTGTGTTTATATAACTTACCCCAAGAATGTATTAAGAGATGTGGTCCATTAGATTTCTTGCCTCAAAAATTCAAACCTGTTCTATTTGAAAAAAGCAGAAGCTTCTGTAATATTATGGACCTTTTTTGTTTTTCAGCAAAAAGTTGAGAATGTGAAGTAGAAATATTAAAAATTTTAGGACCTAAGTTATTACTGCTATTCCTTTGTGTAGACTGATGCAGATGGTTTTTTAATTTCTTTTGGTTTCTGGCCTCTATTTGGTGTGTTTTCTCATTTGTGTAAATTGGCCTTGTCCCTTCCCACTAGAAGGTTTATTTTGGGCATACTCTTCTTGATAGATTCTTATTCTCACTTCCCCCAGCTTCTGAGGTTGGAATGGCAGGGGGTGGGGGTTCCTTATTTTAAAAGATTTGTATTCAGATTCAAAGATCCTGGGCTTTTTTTTTAATCCATCTGTATATGCTCAAAGGTCACACCCAAGATCACAAACCATGTTTGTATCCTTCTTAGAGGAAAATAATAAGGTAATATCTACAAGCAGTTGATACTAGGGACATGGCCTGGACACACACCTTGTCCTCTTCTTCTTGGCCTTGTCTGCCCTGAAGAATGAATACGTTCATCCCCAAAGTTGATTCTTCGAAGTGACCAGTCAGATGCTAGCAGGTCAGCTGGCCATCCTGTTGGACAGAGGGTCCATAAATCTGAGAAATGTTGGTATGGTTGAAAGAGGAAGGTAGTCCAGCCTGAGGGAAGCCCCCGTAAATCTCTCTGGAAGCTTTGTTCCTGGTAGGGAGTGGGGGTGAGAGTTGGGGTAGCTGGGGCTGTGGGTTGTTATTAATGCCCTGGGCCTCCTGCAGTGGGTGCTAACTTGTTGTGCATGAGAGCTGCCACCACCCTTCCCAAACATCGTCTGCTTGGAAAAGTCAAGCACGGCTGAGCCCTGATTTTCATTTAATAGTCAAAACCAAGATGCATTTGGGCTATGATGATAGGACAGCTCCCTTGAAAAGATTATTTGAACTACAAAGGCATTCATTTAGGACTAGCAATGTTGCAAAAGGGCCTGCTAGAAATTAGCAGCCTGTCCTGGTATTTGGAGAGCAAGAGTGACAACTTATTGGAAGTTCTCAAGGAATCATTTATATTTCACACTCCACTAGGCAGCTGATTTGAGATTGTCTGTTAGCATAACAAAGGCTCTGAGCCTGTGAACTTCAGAAACCTTTCGACCTCTTAGCTGCTGGCATGAATAGCCCCCAGTCCTGCCTATAGAGATCTCCCAAAGCTCCCCTGTTCGTGGCTAAATTGTTAATCAGGGTAATTTAATATAGTTTTCAATATGCCTCATCTCTTATTGGGAAAGGTATTCACAGCTTCCCTACCCCTGAAAAAAAAAAAGTTCTTTTATTCAAGTGTGAGAGGGGCAGCTGCAGACAGACCCCCATCCCTTGCTTCTCCCCCCACTCCTAACTTCCCAGCAGCAATGTTCTGAGCAGCAACTACAGGGAAGGCCAGAGAGAGAAACTCTCCGAATGAGGATCCCTTTGCCTGTACTCCACCCTGAACCTGAAACTCCAGCCTGTTTATGCTGGGAACCAACAAAACAAAAACACAAGGCTCAGCCATAACTGAAACCTCAGAGCCACTTCCTCCATACACATACACACACATACACACGCGCACACTCACACACACACACACACACACACACTCTCTCTCACATGCCACACCCCCTTCTCCACCCTCCCTTTACCACCACCCTTTCCCTCCCCCATCATGTCCCACTAAGCTGCTCCTGTGGCTCCTGACAAAACGCGCCAGACCCCAAGGCCTGCTCAATTTCATTGCTCTCACTCTTAGGGGTAACCCACACCGGCCTGCACACTCCTTCACAGTTATACCCAGCCTGTCTCTTACAATCCACTCCCAGTGTCACATACACTTTCTCTCACCTGCTCCCTCACACACTATCAATTCACATGCACATTAGTTAACTGAAAAGAGTGGAGCACAAATATATTCATTTTAATCCAGTTAAGACCTAAGAGGTCTCATAGGATATTATTCAATAGTTTAAAAACCAAGTATAAAACTCAGATTTTGCTACACTGTTTCATCTCAAAAAGCCTTACCAGTATGGCTTTCTTTCCCTTTCTGCCACTATATGTTCAAAAAATAAAACAAAGCAAATAAAAACTAATCATACACAAAACATCCAGTTCTGTGTAAACACTCTGCTAAAATATTTTTTGTATTCTCTTTTTTAAATGACTATGTTTTTAGTACTCCTGCAAATTCAGAATAGCAAATTCATATAATGAAGAAAAAATATGAAAATCACTAATTATGTTTCTTTAAATTAAAAATGGAAAGATACAATCTCTCAGTATTAGTTTTTATTCCTTCTTTTCTGAACAAGAATTTTAGGACATTTATAAAATATGTCTGACTATTTATTGGTGGCTTCAGTGGCAATGTTTTGTGTGACTGGTGCTCTGTCTTTGTGCGAGTTGAGGCCCTGTGTCTTGCGCCATTTCTTGCTTATGCCCCGTTTTGGTTGGTGTGTTTGTCTCTCAGTCTCCTGGAGCTGGATAAAGGCAGGATCTAGTGCCTGAAGTATTTTCTTTGATTTTTCTCTAGCTAGAGTGGTCCCTGATGGGGGCTGGGAGACTTCACTCACTTGGGATCCTGAGCTAGCATCTCAAAACTGCTGGGAGGTGGGAGACAAATTTCCGTTTACAGCATCAGGGAAAAGAGGATAAAACTTCCAAAATCAGAAATACAAGTAGAGAAGCACACTTAAAACAAATAGCCCAGCCTCTTTCCCAAGATAATTTTTCTTGGAAAAATTTAAAAATAGGTTTTTCTGGTCAATGTAAATACCTAAACAATGCCCACAGGTGACATGCTGAAATAGAAAATAAAACATTTGTATATAGTTATCATATTATATGACGATCTTCAAATCTGAATTTTCCTTTAAAAAAATCTGACAGCTTTAATTTTAGTGTTATGGGAGCTATCAGATTATAAGCATTTTTTATCTATAGTCTGTACATTATTCATTTTAAGAATGTGCTTTTGGTTTTCTTTTATTTTTTAAATAATGATTTTCATTTTCTTGATGTCTTGAATTAGAATATTTAAAAATATTAATTGACACTTATTAAAAATGGATGGATAAATATTGCTGGTTTCTCTAATAAAAAGCCAAAAGTATGAAAACATTCATTCATAAATTAACAGAAATTGAACTTCCAAAAGATGTTCAAAGAGAAAAAAAATATTAGAGCTTCAAACTCAAGAAAGAAAAAATACACAATTTGCATTTTTCAATGCTTTCGCTTAACATTGTTTTCATTAGCCTTTACTTCATTAGAATTTATGATCCATGTCCATCATTACACTTTCACATCTCTGATTTCTGTTAAATTTTCCAACGGAGGTTAATAAATACAAAGGAGTAAAAAGGCCTATTTGCTTTCATCTAAGGTGCTTAATTTTTTAAGGTTGTTTACATTTGCATTTAAATTTTTTTCCATGGTCTTAATTTAAATTATTAAAATCTGAATGAAATTAATTCTATTTGAAGTTAAGAAGTAACAAGGGGATTTTTTTTAAAGAAATTAAATGACACGATTTTGCTAAATTATAACATTTCCTTGGGCTGAGGCCATCCTAACACTCTCTTTTACATGGCACAGTTTGGGCTTCATATTTGTGGAAGAAGGGTTGGGGGGGAGAAGGATGTATATTTGGAATGGTGTTTGACAGGGGGAATGAACGCAGACACCAGAACAATTATATTACAATCCCATTGGGAATGCCAGCACCAAATTTAGCCAGACTGATGGGGCACTGTCTAGACGGTCCCTTTTGTGTATCAGCTGTTTTTTCCGTGCTTTATTGCACTGCCTGAATGTGTGACTTGAACATGCATATGGATCCCAAACATAACCATTGCTGCAACCATACATTGCTGTTAAACTTCCTCTTATTTGGCTAAGAATCAAGGGCTATGTATACCTTCTGGACTCCCCTTACAATGTTTTGTAATTAAAATGTGGCTTCCAGATTAGTGCTCTAACAAAGGTCATAAGACAAAGTAGAAGATGCATAAGCTGTTTCTTTATATGAAGAAACGTACTAGGTAAACATTTCTATCTTCTCAAACATGTCCACCTCTTTTTATTTATTTTTTTTTACTGAAGTGAAAGAAAGCCAGAAAGAAAAGAAATAAAACAATGAGAGGAAAGAGGCAGAATACATGTAAATTATCACCTTTCCTTTTGAAAAGGGCAAAGGATAGAAAGAAAGAATATATATTAAATGTTTACAGTGTAATTAGTGGCAGTGTGTGATCCCCCCTTTTTTTTCTTTACCTCTCTTTATTTGGTAAACCAAACACAGTCTAATGATCAGGGTTCTTATGAAGTCTTAGAAATAGATCTCAAACTCTTTTAAATATATGGTTACAAGGTTGCTTTAATGTTGTTGAACAGATAGGAAATCCCAGAGATATTTCACATGTGGGCGACTGTCAGGACTTTGTTTTGTTTGTCAAGGATGGGGCTTATCCTAATAAGTGAATGTAGTATCCACACAAAACAGTCCTTGTTCAAAGGACCCTAAATAGGATGCACACTCCAGGCTGGTGGGTACTAAGGTTGGATGCTTTTACTAACAACCAAGAATTTGAAATGAACACAAATTAATTATTCCAATCAGAAAGTGAGAAATAGAAAAGCACATTAATGCTAATGAAAGTGGATATCTGATCCACCTCTTTTTATGAAAGGTTTATCAGCAACTTTTACCTTCAACACCAAGAATTGAAAGGTACAGGAAATTGGTATCCCACAAAATGTAAGTCATTATAAATAAAACTCTTACTTTGCATTAGGATCCAAAATGAATCCACTGTTTCAAGAAAGAGGATCTCATGTTTTATAGAACAGATACCTTTTGCCAATATGTACACACAAACTTTATTTGGAACAGGAATTCTACTTTCCCTTTGCTGAAATTGTTTCACCTTAACAGAAAAAAAAAAATGAAAAAGTTACTAATAGAAAAACCATTTTTACATTTTTGTTTCATGCCCTTTTATTAGATTACATCATTAAATTTAGATGTTTAAAATAAAAATTTTCAATGCTTTGCTACTGGAATTTAATAACCACTACCTACTATGGGTAGTGATGATTTTATCCATCTTTTGAGGATTGGAGGGCTAAAAGAAAGAGAAAGTGAATTGCATTTCTAATTTTACTGATAGGGTAAGACCAAAAGTGATCTATTTTTTTAGTTCAAAACTCAGTATTAGCAATTCAACAATCCTAAAATATGACAAGGGACATGGGATGGGGGAAATTTCCTGGTTGGAAGAGGAATGAGGCTTGAACAACTAACACTAAATATGGAGACCTTGAGTAGGCCCTTAAAGGCATTGGTGCTAGCAGCCTCTGAGGCCCAACTTTGGTATGGTAGAGAAAAAAATATCATCAAAGGCAGGGGCAGACAGCAAAAGCAACCAAGACTGAGAAATAGAGAAAACAAGAGGAAAATGGGGGTAGTGGGTGGTAGGGAGTGGGGGTG
>NW_025999925.1:14904190-14914008 GCF_001458135.2 Marmota marmota marmota
AGTGGGGGTGGGTGGACTGGGGGTGGGTGGTATGCAGGGGTACTGAGTAAGAAAAAAAGAAAGAGAGAGCAGAGAATGAATATTCTAAGCATTGTTTTAATCTAAAACAGAGACGCTTCCAGGAGAATGAATTTCAATGGAGCTGAGCCAAAAATAATTATAGAGATTTTCTTGTTTTGTTTTGTGAATGAAGAGCATCTCTTTTCTCTGGAGATGCGAGAGTGAGAAAGAACCAGAGCCAAGAGATTGAAGTGATGCCCCTCTGCCCCTTTACTTCCACACGCCACAGTGGCAGACCTTTCTTTCTTCCCTTTTCCAATAGCTATTGGCACCGAATTGTGCAAGGCAGAGAGGGAAGTGGCAGCAGCCCTCAAACCTTAGCTGGATTTTCTATTCTGACAATAGCTTGTTTACTCTGATAAGGCTGAAGTTTTGAAATTGGAAGCAAGATTGGGGTGGGGGGGCAGGAATACATATTTTAGGCCCTAGAAATAAAATTGAGCTATTTACAACTAAGAATATTCCCCTATTTGAGATACGAAACTTCCTTTGGGGTTTGTTTTACCAATTACATTTGTTTCTTATTTTTCATCATCAATAGCAGTCACCTAAAGGACATAAAGTATTCTCTCAATTTTCCTCCATTTTCTCTGTGATGTAAAACCTTTATCTTGGAACCTTTTTTTTTTTTTACAGGGGAAAAATTGTCATTTGTTAAAATAGCTTGAGCTATGACTGAATTTTTGTGAAAGCAATATTATAAACTCCTCACGAAAACAAGAATAAAAAAAAGGCTTTATGCTAACACAAAATACATAAGATTGGAGGAGAAAACCACTAACATTAGTAGAATTTTGTGGGAGAGTAATCATAAACAACTCAAAGTTAGTATCTAATGACTATTAATTTTCTTAAGTTAAATTAACTTACATACAAATCATACTAGTTAGTACAGTCTGAACCTGGGCATTCTCTCCAAATCTCTTATTTTAGGTGTTGTGTGTGTTAAAGACCCTGTTGTCATTTTTGTCATTCATAGATATTAATTCTACAAGGAGGCTTAAGGTATCACTTTTGTCTTTGTGTCACCTGAGTTTTTAAAAAACCATGTATTTCAGAAAGCTGAGAACCAGTTCCTTCCCTCTATATCTCATTTCAGAACTTGTAAAAATTAACATTTAGTCTTATAAATATTTGATCTACTAAGTTTTAACAATTTAGTGACCCAGCAGAAGAGCAGCATAAGAGTTGTAAATTTAATGGGTTAACACCAAAATGACCTTTATATGAATTTAAAACAAAACCCTTTATGTTATATTCTTAGTCAAGATTATCTATAGGCTTAAGCATAAACATCTCAGAAGCAAAAATAGGCATAATTTTCCTTAAAACTTTTACATATTAAATTTTATCCTGCTTTTCTATCAAAGAACCATTGAAACATGTATCAGTTAGCAGTAAAGTTATGATTCTATTATATAGGTAACTTTTATTTTTTAAAGATGAAAAATGTCTTCATGTACATGTACTTTATTTAGGGATTTTCAAAAACATGCTTTAAATGTCACTGTGAATATATTGTGTAAATCTGGAATATGAGTTTTATGAATCCACATTTAATTTAATTAATCATATTGATTCACTTGACATTTTTCTCCTTCTGAATCTCCCATCCCCCCTTTCTTCATCTCTCTATTAAAAGCATTTCTTTCACAGTGGTAGACTAATTTTTGAAGCAGATTTTACAAAATAAAACTGACAATGGTTTTAGAAGAACTTTTAAAAGCATTCAACTTAGATTTGTTAGAAGTGCTTAAATGAATATTTAAGAATTCAAAGTACTTAATCACACTAATCTTAATGTTACATTAAAAATCCCAATCCCCCAAATGAGTAGATCTACTTTTTAAGGAGAGTAATTATTAATATTAAATAACCAGAATAATCACAAGTATACCCTAAGCCAAAATAAGCACTTGAGATTAGTAACAAACATTTTTCTGAGTTTTAAAAGAGAACATTACCTTTTAAAAAATGAAGTAACTAACTAGCAAAATAGCCAAAGATTTAATATTATTAAAAACCACAATACATACAACTTCAGAATTTATATTGGGTTATACTGTATCACGAAATTACTTAGAAAATGTTTACTAAAACATTTAAAATATAGTATACAATAATGTAGTATAAATGACAAAGCAATATATCACACCAACATGTATATTTATTGTCAAGCTTTACACAGTTGTAAAATGAAAAAACATTCATAATTGATAAGTGTCCCAAAGATATTAGTGATAATAACTAAGATAAAACGAATATAGAACCCTGAGTGTGTGCACCAAGGTCCCTGCATTTTATAAGAACATAGAGATGCATATATACTGACATGTTCAATGTAGATACATTTGTCCTTTATTTACACTGACCATAATACAATAAAGTGGATTTTTAAAGTTTTTCTCTTAACCAATTCTTTTCCAACCCCCAAATACTAAACCGGTTTCAGAGTTTAGTAACTCAAAATACTAAACTCAGAAAAGTTACATTTCAGTTGAAACTAACCATGGAAATTGCCCCAAAGGAAGTCTTATTTGTTTGTTCTTTCGTTTTGTAGTGGTATGGAGACCAGTATATGGCCGTAGTGGGAGGAAGCAGCAAGAAGCTGGATTAGGATGGAAACTTCCTTCAGCTTCACAGCCTTGTTTGCTGGCCACAGATGCCATTATGGTATATAGATAAGATACGTTTAATATGAAGACTTTAAAAAGAGCCTTCACACTCCTGAAAATTCAGAGGCAAAGCTGAGCTTCTTTCTTTAGACCACATACTTCACTGTGTTGGCCCAGGAAGCCTGGCTAAAGATAGTTTCATCCAGCTCATACGCTTGGGTTTTGTCACTTCATGTCATAACCTCCACATTCTTAAAATGTAGTTTTAAAATGTGTTAAACGGAAATGCTGATATAAGCCTAAATGTAGCTGTACTTGCTATTTCTGCTCTAAGTTCATTCATGGTGGTAGATTTAGTTAAAAGGCCCAGAACAGCCATGCTTAACAGTAAGGAAACAAAATCCTCTTGACTTCAATGGGGACTAGGAACATGTAAAAGCAAAGTGAACACTGTAGATATTTGAGATAAATATCTTCTGTGGAAATGTACACATTTCATTAATGTCTACTATACATATAGAAAAATATGTGCTGCATTACAAATAGAGCCTTGTTAGTCTTTTTTTCTACATTAAATGCTATTTTCTATATCTTGGACATCTAGAATATGCAGTAACATTTATGATAGTAATAGCTAACTCCAAATAGAACTGCTAGTGATCCTAGGTGTCTATTTAATCATAATCAAGGACTACCTGGTAAGCATTAAGTGACAATAAAGGGTATTCTTGCTAAAATATTAGATGAATTGATAATAGAGAAAATGGTCACTTAAGATAGAAAAGTCAACAGAAAATAGCAGTAATTATGTGTGCAAGTGCACACCAGCCTCCTATATTACATGCAGTGTTCAATGGGTTATTATAAAATAAAAAGTATGGTACCTCTCCTTGATGATACAGCTGCATTAGGAAGTTTTACAGAATAGCCTTGCTTCCCAGAGCACAACATTTAGCTTTTCCACTTTTTTTTTTGATAGAATTTCCCCTCCCAGTTAAAAACTGGTTTTCATCACACAACTGCATAATTATTTTTCTGCAACTAGCTATAATTACTTGTTTTGTGTATCTCTACTAGAGTGATTCAGTGTTTGCTGTTCTACCTCATAAAATGCATCTGTATTAGAGGCATGTGAAAAGGAGTATTGACCTTATATAATATATTGCCATATTGGTAGGGGCACACAGCCCTAATTCTTTGTAAAAGGCACAAAAGTCTATATTGCTTTGAGTTTTTCCTTTTTGAATGCTATTTGAGTTTTCTGACTAAAACATAAAACTGGAGGTAACTGAAGACAAGAAACCTCACAACATGGAAATTACTTGGTACACAAAGAAACTCCTTCTCATATGGATGTACAATGGGCTACTGAATAAAAAAGGCTGTCGGAGGGATTTGTTGATAGTGGCATCATAGAAAACCCTGGAATCAGTGTTTGTGAGATTTGTCAGACCAAAAACTCAAACAGATTTCAAATCACTCAAGAATATCTAATCATTTTATGTCATTCATAAGGGTCTCCACAAATAAAAATAAAAATTCAGCAGCACCCCTCCTGCCAGTCTCTTTCATCTTGTAACAGTCCTTCTCTGTCTTTTCCTTCCAATTCCTATTTGTCTGTCGTCCTTTCTTTCAAGTTCTCTGTAATCCTTGCTTTCCCAAGTCCCTCTGTAGTCTTATTCATCAGTGATGCCAATAAAAATAAACAGTCTATTTAAAATAAATGAGTCGGGGCCAAAAAATAAATGATTAGTGTGTGTCTCTTTATTATTATGTAGTAAAAATACACCTGTGGCATTGTCTTTTAAATTTTTCTCAAATAATTTTAGAAACAAATCTCAAATAAACTAGAGGAGAACTGAAGTGCTATTTAATTTCTCTGAATTTATTTGTAAATGCATGTAATGTTAAATGCAGTAAAACCCTTGTGAGACCACTTTTGTACTTACTGATCCCAGGGTGCAGAAAGAATTAGCTTATCCAGGAAAACTCAAAGTCATAATTAGTCTTGTGAGTTATAATAATCGGGTCTCATCCTGCACTTCTTTCTCATGTGGTACTCCCAGTGGGAATTCTGCATGAAAAAGGACCACAGGATTTGGCATTAATAATGGCATACCTGTGAAATATGAGCATTTTCCTATAGTGCCAATCAGTAAAATTAGAAATCTGCTTCATCTTGGTCTATATCCTTCAATTAAAAGAACAACATCAATAGATTTTTTTCCAATTTAAAAATAAACAATTTAGTTTTAGTTTTTGAAATAGCTATCAAAATTCAGAAATAAAAATTAAGCCAGGCCCAGTGGTGCATGCCTAGAATCTCAGCTGCTTGGGAGGCTGAGATAGGTGGATCACAAGTTTGAGGGCTTCCTCAGCTACTTAGCAGGAAAAAAAATGTGTCAAAATAAAAAACACAAAAAGGCTGGGGAGGTAGCTCAGTGGTAGAGAGCCACTGAGTTCAATCCCCAGTACTGGGAGCTGGGGGTAGAAGAAAAATTTAAAAATTTTTCCCTGCTAAATAGATAGATGCTGTCTCCTCTTAGATTAGCTATAAATATAAGTCTATAACTAATTTTTATTTATAAATATTAAAAATGCCTAAGTTTTATGTAGTTTCTCCAAACAAATAGACATAAAAAAGCAAGTAAGGAAAGGATAAATGAACTCCAGTGGAAAGCTGTTTGTTTTCAAAGATCTCAGATCAGCCATTTTTTCTAATTTGAGTACTTAGGTCACTCAAGCATTTGTTGACTGATCGAGATAATCAATTCTTTTAATATACTGACCCCAACTAAATTTGGGGATGAATGCAACAGCTTGCCACCTCTGAGGTGTTGACATTTTTGAAACAGAAATATACCTTTGAAGAGTTACATTATGATAAATACTTACTATGTTTAGAAAAACAAGGAAATTATCATTGTATATCCATTTAAAGCCCAATGATGCATAGTTCCAATAACCCTAAAAATTTAGGCAACATTCCATTACAGGTAAATAGATAAACAAATCGTAGTATATTATGACAATGGAATATTATTTAGTAATACAAAAGAATAAACCACTGATACATTTTACAACATCATATTATGCTGACTGAGAGACGCTAGGAGAAAAAAAGTACAAATCATATATGTAACAGTCAGCTAATGTATAGTGACAGAAAGTAGAATAGTAGTAAGAAGGGTCAGAGGGCAGGAATTACAAAGAACAACAAGGAAACTTTTGGTGTGATAGATATGTTCAATATCTTTGTTGTAGTGATAGTTTCACCGGTGTTTACATAGGTAAATATTTAAATATACAGTTAAGTTTGAGCAGTTTGTTATATATCAATTTTACCTTGATAAAGCTGTTAAATATAAAGGGACCAAATAGAATGGATACAGCAACCAATCAGAATGGATGCTAGCCATGAATAACAGAAAAATCAGATAGGTTTTGAAATTATCTGAGCAGTTGGGGCCACATACAGTTTAATGTAAAGAATTTGTGAATTCAGATTGCTCTCTTCACCTGCTGACTGAGGTTTATGACTCCTGGTTTAATGTAAAACCGCTTTCCATTTCTTTTCTGTTAAAAATCTATACAGTCCCGAATGAGGTGAGCATCACAAGTTTTAGATTCTATCTTTAGCAGTGCTACAAAATGTGTGACTAAACTGATGTCAGAATACCACTAAACGATTGTTTGAAGCAGCGATAAACTGAAAGATAGTTTCTTTTAGAGAAAATAGGATCTATCCACCAAGCATTTCAATCTCACAATTGTGTGCTTTGTCTTAACACTTCCAAAGATATTCACTTCCTTTTCTTTACCATATGTGCAATAAAAATAGAGTGGGAACGTTTCTTTGGGAGATATTGTTAGCCAAGGAACAGAACTTACCCGAGTGTATTTATCTCAGGTAGGTATCACTAACCAATCAATTTTAATTTATTTCAGCAAAAAAATTGTTCATATTCACAGTACAGTATAGAAACACCATATTGAGTCTCTATTCTGAAATGGAGGATGACTAATTGAGTTATCTACCAAAATGCCTTATGTGATACAAAGTAAGGACTGAGAAAACTTCAGGTAGTTATTTTTACTATTATAATTTCTCTATACTAAATGTTGTGTTTATTTACTTACAATTAAGTTTTCAGATGCACCACCGGAGTTAAATCACTCTTCATCTCAAGGAGGGGGAATTATTTCTTAAGAACTCAGAGACTAAGCTAAAAGTCAATAAACATATGCGAAAAAATACTGGAAGCAAATTAAATATGTGTGCAAAATGACATTTTAGTAAAAGAACATGTTTAAAATTTTAGGTTTATCAAACATACATCAGTAAAATTAAATTAAAATTTTTTGTGGATACAGAAATACATGTATTTTACATTACCTAAAATGAAAAAAAATTTCCATCTCACTAAATTATGATTTTAATTTATTATTCTGATTTTAGAGAGCTAATATTTAAAATGCATCTATGAAAACATCTCTATTTAGTAAGTTAGGTATATTTTTTCTTTAATTTTTTTTAGCTGTTGATAGACTTTTATTTTATTTATTCATTTGCAGTACTGAGAATCGAACCCAGTGCCTCACAGATGCCAGGCAAGCACTCTACCACTGAGCCACAGCCTTAGCCCACATATATATATATTTTTTAATGTCCACTTTTTGGCCAGGATTGATGCTTGTAACTTATATAGTACTGAATATAAGATTTGCAATAAGAAAATGTGCCATTGACCTTGGATATAAATTTAACTGATTTGTATGTTGATATGTAACTAAATTATACTAGCTATGGTTATGTTTTTTGCTTTTTTTTTTTTTTTTTTTTGGATACTCTTTAAAACAGGAGAGGTTCACTTTCTTTTCCTTTTCCTTTATACTTTGCCAAGGTCTGCTGTTTTTCCTTTGTCACATCTTCATTCTGTACTTCTTTCCCTTTATTATTTAGCCAAGGATCTTTTTTCTTCTGTTATTATTAATGTCAGCCAGGGACAAAGACATTGTCTTAACTGTAAAGATGCAATTCCTTCCTTCTTCTCTCTCACTTTCTTTATTTCTTCCTTTTTTTTCTTGTGCTAGGGATTGAATTGAGGACCTAGAACATACTAGGCTAGTGCCCCACCACCCAACTACATTCTGGACAGCTACCCATCCACCATTTCTTGAACATGCTTAGGATTAAAAAGAACTTGTCAGATACAACATTAGCTCAACTCTTATACACTCCTTATGAGATTGTTTTTCTTTTGTTACCTCTTTTTTTTTTTTCAGGATTTTAGCTTTAACCAGGACCAGTTTATCAACAAAGGAATTAAAAAGATCTTTAAGAGTTTTAGAAGGTCCACCACTTCCACCCCCACCTGATTTCTGGTTTTCCATGTAATCTAATCAGATAAATATACCTCCTTCACCTTCAGACTAAAATCAAGCTGTTTTGGAAGTCAGTATTTAAAGTGAACACCATGTGCAAGTTTCCTGGAACTGGAGGCTCTTCAACTAGAAAAACTCTAAAGAGCCTTTGGGTATTGAAATAAAGATCTCTATAAGGCCAATTTATTCTCTCTGTAGAATCTTATGCCGCAGTCCGGCTGCAGCAAAATAACCGGGGGGTGACGAGCAACTTGTGTACATTGATACAGCTGGAGTGGGAGCCGTTTATTGTAGGACAGGAGGGGTATATATACATTCCACATAGCTTATCTTAATTAACACAAACTAGATACAGCAGTCAACCAATAAGGAATCTCCACACTTAATGGCTCACTGGCGTTACTTCACAAACCACTCCCTCTGGCAAAATGCCAGGCTCCATCTTGACTTGTTTACAGACCCTAACATTTCCCCCTTCTGTTTAATTTAAATAACGACCATAGTGGTTTTTACACAAACACCATAAATAATCTGCTACAAGCAGAAGGGGAGGATACAAAATGCCACACTACCAAGCCAATTGATGGCTCCATGCAAGAAGCCCTTGGAAAAATTATACCAGCAATGACACCATTAGCAAAGATACCGAGTTACAATTTGTTGTAGATTACAGTTTGTTGTCTCAGTCCAGGTAAAGCAGTGTCTCAATAGATTAACTCACAGTCCAGGTAAATCACAGTCCAGGTAAATTCTGCAGGCAGCTAGCTTGATCCGAAGTCTCGTCCGGTTCTTAGCAACACTGGAAATTCTTCTACCCTCGTCCTCACCGGCACTGGAATGAAGGCAGGAACTCCGGCAATGATGCTAAAGAAAATCCTGTAGTATTCCAGCAGGCACTAAGAAAACAACCTTCTGAACAATTTAGTACATTATCTCAAGGTTTTTTTACATTTGAAATAGTGCTCATTACTCATTAGCTTCCAGGTGTGGGAGAACCATTGTAGTTACTGGCCTTGGAAATGATCAAACTTCAGGGAAGCAGGCTGTCTTCTGCCTGCAGCATCCTGGGCAGCCCCAGATGGCCCCAGGGAGAGTCCGGGGAGTGTTCGGACTCAAACTGCCACTGGGCACAGGGAGCAAGAGCCTGAGAGACTGTGCCTCCGGGTCAGGTCTGGATTTGGGCTCTCACAGTGGTGTCCCACTCCCCTGGCAGGGGGCGGGGAAGAGCCGGCTGCTGCCGCTTGGAAAATCCTTGCTGTGCTGTGACCGGCTCACGCATGTGGCAGCGGCCAAGTCGATTCACGCACCCTCCGGTAACGAAAAGTATTCAGTAATAGCCTTTTGCTGCAACTTTTTTTCCTGATATTCCTTCCTCCTCTGAACTTTCTTCTTTCTGACTAGAGTTCCTGGGCTTCCATCAACACAAGCCCTAACTATTCTTGATTCCACTGGGGTGCCTCCTTCCCTTAGTAGTTTACTTCTCACCCCTTCCATATTTTCATCACAAAGACAATACAATACACTGAGACAAAACAAGACACAAACATACTGTATCAATCTTTTCCATTTTCTCACAATGGCCATTTTTCCTCTCGCCCTATTTGCCTAGGGACAAGCAGATTTGCTCCCGTCCTATCTAGGGATGGGCAGCTTTTTTTCGTCACTTACCCCCGAGTGTCCTGGGGCTCCCAGTAGGGGTCACCATCTGCCGAAGTCTTTACGGAGCAACGGTTGTGTAGATTGATGACAGCAGGAGTG
>NW_025999925.1:14915009-14933427 GCF_001458135.2 Marmota marmota marmota
TGGCCAGTGTTTCGAGAACTATGTTGAACAGAAGTGGTGAGAGAGGGCATCCCTGTCTTGTTCCAGATTTTAGAGGGAATGCCTTCAATTTTTCTCCATTCAGAATGAATGACATCATTCTTTATGATACTTCATGGCCACATTCTATATGTCTCTGTTTCTTATCAGTATACATTGAGAAAAATCTGTGCTGCCTATCTCACTGGATTTTTTTTTTTAGGACCCATATAATGATCTACATGAGTGAAATTAAGACATAAGATAGTTTTTCCAGATGCTAAGGCTGAGGTAGGAGGGTCTCAAGTTTAAGACTGTCCTTAGAAACTTAGTGAGATGCTGTCTCAAAATAAAAAATAAAAAGGGCTGGAAGATGTAGCTCAGTGCTACAGCATGCCTGGGTTTAGTCCGGAGAACTGAAAAAAAAGTGAAATAATTTTACTAGAAACAATAGAAGACTAGACATTGATGTGGCATAGTAATATCAGTTAAATTCATATTGGTTGATTGGTTCATTTTCTTAAACGATCACCTTGTTTGTGCAGATACGTATTTTTAGATATCAGATTTACAGGAAATCAGATTATTCTGCAGAGTTGCATTTATGATATCTTAACATGTAATCCAAAGGAGATGTTGTGATAGTTGTTAACAATGAACCATGAGGACATGGAGAGCCTAATGAGAAAAAAGATCTTTCCTTGGAAGATTTGTTTAAAAAAAAAAAAAAAACTATGGTCAAGCCACCTAAATTATATCTTTAACAGGTTCTGTCATCTATTAAGTTTCCATATACCCAGTCTGTACAAAACATAAAGACTTTCTTCTTTTTCTCTCATTGATCTATTAACATGAAGTCACTTTTTAATTCACTATTATAAATAACTGCAATTAGAAGGATTTATTAATTAGTGGATATTATAATCATTATTAATTACTCTTAACTACATAGCATTTCACATAATCCTCTCCATAACTCTTCATCTTTATAAGGATAGAGTTCAGAGTTACTCATGAGGACAATGGAACCCACAAAATTATTGTGGACTATAATTAGAGCAAAGAAAGCATTTTGCTTTTTAAAATGAAGATCTAAACAGACCTTATAAATTATTTGTTTACTTTGTCCATATCAGTTAAGTTTCTTAAAATAAGAAGAATCAGTAATTTACAAATTCCATTTTGTACATTTCTTTTATTCATCAATGAACCAAGGAATGTGATGACCCTCAACTTTTATCTATACAGCTTTGTAACATTGAGAGCAACAAAAATAGTTTTATCAACTTTCACTAAAAGTTTTGCAAAAAAATTAAGACTCAGTAGGTTTTCAGAACCTAAGGGTTATTTTACAAGTTGATATTGACTAGAAAACAAAACATTGTATCAGTTTATTTCTAAATAAACTTATTAGTATTTTAGAATTTTTCAATTTCAATGCATTTACTTTACCTGAATTTACATCTTTTGCTATACCTATTATTTATCTGTAACTAATTATTTTTACAGGCTCTTTACTATTTTAGCCAAAGAACAACTCTGTCAACACTTTCTCTAATACACTTCAAGCAACAATAACAAATTGTATCAGATCCTGTTTCAAGTGAGTAAAATTATACTATGGGAAAGACTAATGTAGCCTGAGTAAATATAAAAAGAGACAGCTAAGTATGAGTGAAGGTAAAGTTCTTCACCTTAAGATCTCCTAGAATGACGTTGACATAAAGAAGCTAAATATGACATATAATTATACATAAATTTCACCTTTTTCTCAAATAGTTTATTTAGTTATCCCTTTCTATGGCCTATTTCTGGCTCAATCCAACCATATCCTATTGTGACACTCATTTGAAATATTTTACCTCACTTCTTGAAAGGAGGTATCCTATATGTCTCATGACATATTTTAAGATGCTATTGTATAATAACTAGCAAATATACCCCAAATTTATTAAGACAGTCTGGATAAAGAATGGAATATTCTGCAGAATTCTACAGATCCTTCCACTGCTGCTTCCTGGTTTCTGAGTTATCTTGGTTGGTTTCAGGAGTTGATCTTTGGTTCTTGTTTCTAACTCTGAATTTGGCACTACCTTTGTACCTCTTGGTGATCAAATTCGGCTACTTTCCATGGCACACCTGGACCTGAAGACCCCTGTTCTTCACCTGTGCTGTCACTGCCTTCTTCCTGCAATCTTGCTGTATTTTGTCTCATGTTGTGCATGGTTTGACAGCTTTGTCATTATCCATCTATCTGAGCATATGTGATTGGTCAATTCAGGAAAATAAGCAACTTATTTTAATACTTAGTTGACCACCTAAAAAAGTAATTCGGAAGTTGCCACATACAGTGGTCAAATATTATGAGATTCAGACAAGCAACAATACATGTTGGTGAGGATGTGGGAAAAAGGTGCACTCATACATTGTTGCTAGGATGGCAAATTGGTGCAGCCACTATGGAAAGCAGTATGAAGATTCCTAAGAAAACTTGGAATGAAACTACCATTTGATCCAGTCATCCCACTCCTAGGGTTATACCCAAAGGACATAAAATCATCATACTACAGTGACACAGCCACATCAATGTTTATAGCAACTCAATTCACAATAATTAAACTATGGAACCAAACTAGTTGCCCTTCAACAGATGAATGGATAAGAAACTGCTGTATATGCACACAATGGAATATTAATCAGCCTTAAATAAGAATAAATTATGGCATTTGCCAGTAAATGGATGGAACTGGAGAATATTATGCTAAGCAAAATAAGCCAATCCCAAAGAACCAAAGGCCAAATGTTTTCTCTGATATGTGGATGCTAATTCACAACAAGAGGTGGGAGAATAGTAGTATTTTGGACTAAACAGAGGGGAGTGAAGGGAGGTGAGGGAGCATGAGGGTAGGAATGATAGTAGGATGTATCAGACATTATTACCCTATGTGCATATATGAATCCATGACCTATTTAACTCTACATCATGTACAACAGATGAATGAGAAGTTATACTCAGTTCATGTATGATGTGTCGAAATGCATTTTACTGTCATGTATAACTAATTAGAACAAGTTTTAAAAATAAAAAAAAACATGAGATTCAGAATGAAGGAAGTGGCAATAAGTAAGGATTTCCATAAATGAGGTAGTCTGAAGTAATTTATTGAAATGGGAGTAGAGAAAGAAAACACAGATTTGAGTAAGAAAGATGTGAATTCAGTGTCACATAATTATACCATAAGTTCATCTGTAAGACACCAAATTGTGATAACTACTGTGTAGTGGAATGTAGAATTTGCAGATGAGATGAGAAATCTAGGCATGGGGTGTGTATTTGGGAATGGAGTAGTTTAAAAAGGACTGAATGGTCAAAGGTGTTCAAGTCAAGAAGTCATGTAGGATGAGGACTAAAACCCATTGCATCCATCTTAAAAGGCTATTGATGAACATGGCTAATAGAATATTAGTGAAATGGAATAAGCAATAGTTTGGATTCAGAGCATGGAGGAGTGAATTGGAAAGTAAAAGAATGGAATGCCCTGTCCTTATAATGATAATAGCAATTTTTCATCTTGTATCAGGGTTAAGAACCAGTATAATCTACATATTTTCTAAAAAAATGTAAAATGAAATTCTCTACTTCTGTTCAACACCCATTCTCTATTTTTTCTTTCTAGTTATCTTTGTTGAGGTAGTTTGTTTTAAAGAAATAGTGTATATTAGTGTTTAGCACATAGCCTAATATTTTTAGTATTTAAGTAATGGAACTACAGGTACTCCTAATTACCTGAATCTAATCTACTCCCAAAAATGTGTAGGAAGGAAAAACTTGTCTAGAAAATGCAAATATTTTATTATTTAAAATGAGAAAAAGAAAAACACATTCTGGGTGCATGCAAAAACTTCAACCTGTTCCCTAAACATCAGTAGAATACTATTAACCCCCTGTATAGTAGTCTACATAATCCATAATTTTGCATTATGAAAATCACTTAATACTAGATTCATTAACGTTTAACAAACCCACTGGTGAATATATTTATATGGATTACAGACAGTATCAGGCATGAACTACATTTTCCTTCTGCACTGCCATGAATATTTGTTTAATATAAATAACCAAGAAGAAAAATATATATATGTATATATATATTTTTTTGTGTATATATATATATATATATATATATGCAATTAACAGCAAAATAAAATAAACAAATGAGGTCTTTTACTTTCCTGATAAGGCTTAGAATTGGGAATACCTTTTTATTTAATAATGCATAATACTTTTAAATGAGGCAAATACCATCCTATCAGAAGAATATGTGACATATGAATGCAATGTATTCTGCATCCTCTGGTACAACTCTAGAAATTACATGGATATTTATTACAACAATTATAGATTAAATTACTAAATTTAGGATAAATGTTTTAAAAGCTGTTTCTACTTTTACTGTTATGTGCCTAAGAGTAAAATTATTGTGGCACATGAGCAAAACATAGAACAGAGGTCCTCAACTGGGAGCAGTTTTGCCCCAAAGGGTAAACTTGGTGATGTCTGGGAACAAAATAGAGGTCAGGAATGCTGACAAACATCCTTCACTGCACAGGACAGTTTCCCACAAAAAGAATAATGCAACTCAAAATATCAATAGTGCTGAAATTAAGAAACCCTGAAGGAAAGCAGTGTTCAAAGGCATGGTGTTCTGTATAAGGAACAATGATGGAATAAATTTGAATAGAAAAACCAAGTGCCAAACTAGTGTCTTTAGGATAGTCAGGGCTGATGTAAGTAGAAATATAATATTAGATGGAAGGGGAATCGATTATAGCTTAGAGGAGATTCTTGAATACAACATGAGGAATTTAGATTAAAGATTTTAATGAAAGAAAGTGTTGTGATGAAAATGAAGTTTGAAGATTTGTGGGTCATTAGATCTAGGGTATGGTCAAGAGGAGAGACTAGTGTAATTAAACCCCATTAGGAGTGGAAGAAGAGCAGCATGTGTCAGGACTCTATCAATGGAAATGGAGGAAAAGGGTGGAACAAAACATACGTTTCAGAGGAAACCTTAATTGGAAATATGAGCAGATTGACTTGCAAAGTCAAGAGTTGGGAAGGATCAAAGTCATTAGCTTCCAGAACTATAAAGTGGATATTTTCATCAATAATACTAATAAAGATAAGGAAAGTATCTGGGTTTTGGTGGGAAGTATGAGAGAAAATATTAAGTTTAGTTTTTACCATGTTACAGTGAAGGGGGTAACAAAATACATGAGATAATTTCAATTATTGCAGGAATTTTTGTCTACATTTTCACTTAATTCTTTTTATTAGATTTATTAATTTATTCTAATTTTGTATACATGACAGCAGAATACATTTCTATTCATAGTACACATATGGAGCATAATTTTTCATTTCTCTGGTTGTACACAAAGTAGAGTCACACCATTTGTGTCTTTATACATGTTCATTGGTTAATGATGTCCATTTCATTCCACCATCTTTCTTGCCCCAATGCCCCCTTTCTTCCCCTTCCTCTCCTTTGCCCTATCCAAAGTTCCTCCATTCCTCCTATGCTCTTCCCCACCACCATTATGGATCAGCAGCCACTTATCAGATAAAACATTCAGCCTTTGGTTTTTTTGGGATTAGCTAACTTCAGTTAGCATGATAATCTCCAACTTCATCCATTTACCTGCAAATGCTATGATTTTATTCTCTTTTAATGCTGAATAATATTTCATTGTGTATATATACACCACAGTTTCTTTATCCATTCATCTACTGAAGGGTATCTAGTCTGGTTCTACAATTTAGCTATTGTGAATTGTGCTCCTATAAACATTGATGTGGCTGCACCATTATAGTATGCTATTTTTAAGTCCTTTGGGTATAAATCGAGGAGTGGGATAGTTGGGTCAAATGGTGGTTCCATTCCAAGTCTTCCAAGGAATCTCCATACTGCTTTTCATATTGGTTGCACCAATTTGTAGTTCCACCAGCAATGTATGAGTGTGCCTTTTCCCCCATATCCTTGCAAACACTTATTGTTGCTTGCATTCTTAATAATTGCCATTCTTACTGGAGTGAGATGGAATCTTAGAGCAGTTTTGATTTGCATTTCTGTAATTGCTAGAGATGTTGAAAATTTTTTCATATACTTGTTGATTGGTTATATATTATCCTTAGCCCATTTATTAATTGGGTTATTTGGGTTTGTTTGTTTGTTTGTTTGTTTGTTTGTTTTGGTGTTAAGTTTTTTGAGTTCCTTATATATTCTGGAGATTAGTGCTCTATCTGATGTGTGTGTGGCAAAAATTTGCCCCCAAAATGTAGGCTCTCTTCACCTCATTGATTATTTCTTTTGCTGAGAAGAAGCTTTTCAGTTTGAATCCATCCCATTTATTGATTCTTGATTTTGTTTCTTGAGCTATAGGAGTCTTAAGGAAGTCAGAGCCTAATACAACATGATGAAGATTTGGGTCTACCTTTTCTTCTAGGCGCAAGGTCTCTAGTCTAATTCCTAGGTCCTTGATCCACTTTGAGTTTTGTGTAAGGTGAGAAATAGGGGCTTAATTTCATTTTGCTGCATATAGATTTCTAGTTTTCCCAGCACCATTTGTTGAAGAGCCTATCTTTTCTCCAATATATGTTTTTGGTGCCTTTGTCTAATATGAGATAACTGTATTTATATGAGTTTGTCTCTGTGTCTTCTATTCTGTACCATTGGTCTACAGGTCTATTTTGGTGCCAATACCATTCCCCTTTTGTTACTATTGCTCTGTAGTATAGTTTAAGGTCTGGCATTGTGATGCTACCTGCTTCACTCTTCTTGCTAAGGATTGCTTTTGTTATTCTGGGTCTCTTATTTTTCCAGATGAATTTCATGATTCCTTTTTCTACTTCTATGAGGAATATCATTGGAATTTTAATTGGAATTGCATTAAATCTGTATGGTGCTTTTAGTAGTATGGTAATTTTGACAGTATTAATTCTGCCTATCCAAGAATAAGAGAGATCTCTCCATCTTCTAAGGTCTTCTTTAATTTCTGTTCTGTAGTTTTCATTGTAGGGGTCTTTCACCTCATTCATTAAGTTTTTTTCCAATTATTTTATTAAATTTATTTGAGGCTATTGTGAATGGGGAAGTTTTTCTAGTTTCTCTTTCAGAGCATTTGTCACTGATATACAGAAATGCATTTCATTTGTGGGTGTTGATTTTTATATCCTGCTACTTTGCTGAATTCATGTAGTAGTTCTAGAAACTTTCTGGTGGAATTTTTTGGATCCTCTATGTATAGAATCATGTCATTGGCAAATAGTGATAAACAGTTTGAGTTTTTCTTTTCCTATCCGTATCCCTTTAATTTCTTTCATCTGTTTAATTGCTCTGGCTAGAATTTCAAGAACTGTGTTAAATAGAAGTGGTGAAAGAGGGCATCCCTGTCTTGTTCCAGTTTTTAGAGGGAATGTTTTCAATTTTTCTCCACTTAGAATGGTATTGGCCTTGGGTTTAGCAGAGATAGCTAAATGTTGGTAGATGGGGGTACACAGGAGCAGTGGCTGGGGGTCCTGCTCAGAAGTTGAGGCCAGGGGACCTATGTGGACATGGCAGCCAGGATTCCTGCACAGAAGCAGATGTTGGGGGTCCTCTAATAATTCACAGATTCTAATAACTCCACTGCTTGAATCCCAGGTCACAGAGGAACAAGGAATGCAGTCTCCCTCTAGCCCACCATTTTGGATCTGCCTCACTTAATTCCTTTAGGTAGTCTAAAAGAATTTTTAATTCTTTCAGACATTTAGTCTTTAGGTTTCAAGTCAATTAACATATTTGAGCATCCACTCTGTGCCATAATTCATATATTTTTCACATGCAATCTCACCTAAATTCCAAAAAATTACTGGAGAATATTACTACCCCATTTTATGGATGAGAGAAACGAAGATTAGCAAGATTAAATGACCAAGGTCATACAACTGTCAAATCACTGTACTAGAATTTAACCTAATGCCTTCTAACTCTAAGTCCTGGGATTTTCACTAAAATGATTTTCCTCTAGTCCTCATTGCGTGCTCCAGTTATTTCACACAATCCGCCATAATCACATCTTTATTGAGTTTAATAAATAACTTCCTCCAGCCATGCATACTTTTTAAATACATTTTTCTTTCAAAAAATAATGCATGTCAATCTAAAAATTTGGAAAATAAAAAAAGCATAAGTCAAAAGGATAAAATAATGATAAATTATAGCACTTAGAAATATCTACTAATAAACAAATTTCAGGTAATAATTTAATTTTCATCATTTTTATTTTTCTCTGCTGATGATTTTGCTGATGTACATAGATATTTCTAAAATGAATCATCAGGAATTAGAAACAGGAGATGAAAAAAAAAAAGGATGATACACAAGCTAGAGAATTAGTTTTCGAACCCATAAAGAAGAAACTCGTGTGGGGTGAGGGTGGGGAGAGGGAATGGGGACAGGGTAATTTCTAGAACCTCATTTTGCCCAAGGAGCACTAGGAACTTAATAAATCTTAGTTCATCTGTCATCTCTATGGTCTGCTAATGACAAGATTAAATTGAAGCTACACTTTCCTGAGTGCTTATCATTTGCCAGGCGCAGTACTAAGAGCTTTACCCACATTATCTCATTTTATCCCTGCAGCATATTTCCAACTTAGAGAAGCAGAAACTTAGTCTTAAAGAGGTTTTAAAAACTTGCTCAAGTTCTGAATCTAGGAAGTGGAGAAGCGAGGATTCAAAAGCAAATTTGGCTGCAGAGGCAGCATCATCACTGTGCTATGCAGCCTCCTCTCCATGAAGAAAATCAGGTGTGTAAAGTATATAATCCAGGAAAGTGAGTCAGAGCTGAAGGGAATCTCAGGATCTAATTCTCATGGTATTTAGTCTCAGGTCCCGCCCCCCCCCCATTATTTTTTTTCTGTCTCTCTCTTTTTATGAATGGGTTGACATTTGGCCTCTGGAATATAATTTAATGCTTGAGTCACTAGATAGTTTTTATTTGATTCCATTAGAAAATGTGATTTGCTAAGGAATGCACATGAGATTACTATGTATCTGACACATAGCAGAACCCTGGTTGCTGAGTGAATGATCATCAAACTGAAGATTATGTCTCCAGAATAACTTTAATCATAAGTTGAGTCACAGAACCCCATTGAAGTTTGCCAGTTATCCATTTAGAAAAACTGGATTTCAACAAAATATTGGCCAAACAAAATCTCCATTACCTGCAATAGTTCTTAGTCAGATAATTGCTCTTGGGAAACAGAATGTTACAGTTTAAAATCATGTTAATTGCAAATGATCACATTTGGGTTCAAATTTAAAATAAATGCATTTCTTTGTTTTGTCAAAATATCTAGAAAACATAGGCTTTGGCAAAAGTTTTAGGTTGTTGGATGATGCTGTAATGGAAGACTAGAAGTGAATAAAAGTTTTGGTGCATTTTCTCAGCTAGTCCTTTAGAATAGAAATATTTCTTTAGAATAGAAATATTTCACATGCTCCTCCTGTAAAGCTTAAAGTGGGTCATTGATTTTACACAAGGACCCATATTAGTCATGGACATTTTTATATTTAATTGTTGGGTATCAGTCTGTGTTTATTTTAGTGATAAATGTTTCAAAAAGCTAAGGTTCTCAAATAAACAGAGGTATTTATCCCTTTGAAATTTTAACCACAATACAATTAAAATGAATGCAATAAATAAAATTTTAATGCAGGTATATTTGAAGGTTATATACTTAATGGTTTGGTCCATATCTATCATTTTTTAGCTTCCCAAAAGTCAATATATAGGAAAGTCAATGAGTTAACTAGCAAATCAGAAACACAATGTACATCTAATTGTGGGTCTATTATTAATCCCTTAATAAGGTCCAGGACTGATGAGAGTTTATGTTGCCTGGTCTTTTTAAAAATCTTTTACCAGTCTGGCTTGCTACTTAGAGATTATTAAACATTATTTTAAACACTAGACATCCCTATAGCACCATAGCAGGTAAACAGAATGATTGGATTTTCAAGCAAGAAGCAGCTGTATAGATTTCTTCTCATCCCTTTTTTTAGGACAGGGATACTAAAGATCAGCAAAGTGCTGTCACACTGTTAGTGATAGAGCTAGTCTTTCAGAAGCCAGGCTCCTGAGTCCCACATTACTGTTTTCCAAAATGCCAAGTTTTTGAATTTGAAGATCCTAATCCAATTTCTGATTTTTTAGGTATAGGGATAATTTGCCTTGTAGCTCATGTACCCAGGCTATGTTTATTTTATTTTATTTTTCTTGACAGAATGAAGTAGGAATTAAGTGGATCAAGGCATAAGGGAGAAATAGAAGCTTGCACTAACTGAAAATTAGTGTCTCACAATGACAAATGCCATGGGGTCTTTTTGAGACTGCTTTTGGTGATGGTGAATCACCATTGCTCTTAGAATCAAGGGTCTGAAGCAGCTAACACCAGAGTTAATCTTATGAAGGTATTACCTGTATGACTTAGACAAATGGATACAGTTCCTTGGAGTTCCTGTCAAGTAAAATGGTTTATTAAAAAATATTGATATCTCAATTGCCATTATGGTGTTTTATGTTGGCAGTGGAAGTAAAAATGAATTTTCTCACTAATTTTCCGTGCGAGGCAGCTCTAATTATTCATTTTACTTCATGCTGGATAATGAAAAGATTCTAAGCTTTAGTCATTTGTGTAACTCTAGAAACTCTCTACAAAGGAGAAAGCAAAGTTTTTCAATGGAGGTTTTCTCTGTGTCTAATTGTACAAGCTTATAGCAAAAAAAAAATACAAATAAAACTGTGAGATGGTACTTTAGAAATAGCTATTCATTTAAGTTTTTAAACATTTACTTTCACCATATGAATGGTCACTGTCAGAACAAGTTAAAGATGGTTGAGTAAGTTTGGCAATATTTCCCAAATTGCATCAATTCTTTACAAAAGACATCTACTACTTTGTCAAACTGATCCCAGCATTTGCCTTTCAGCTCCGACAAAAATAGTTTCTTCTGATTTAATGAAATTTTTCAATCTGATTGTTAGATAAAGGTCTTTTACAACAACCAAATCAAGTTGACCAGTTGGATTCTCATTCCTGCTCTTATTCACACTTCCTCATTACCTTTTCGTGTCTGAACAAGTTACCCAGAGTCATGGAGTACTGAGAGGAGTCAGCTCTTACTATAAGATGTTTGTGTTTCTGCATTTTGAAGCATCAGAAGAGAATGCAACTTTAATATCTCTTGTGTGTCTATAAAGTGAAATTACTGGTCTGCAGTATAATAAATTGTAGCTGGAAGACACCTTGGACAAAATTCAACCCAGCTTCCCCAAGCCCCCCAACCACAGGATTAGGGATGTGTACCACTAGTGTGTACAATATAATTTTAAGAAGCATATGGACAGTGAGTGACGCAATGGGAAAATTAGCTTCTTTTCAGGTTTTTTTTTCAGACTTCTAATTATATCAAGAAGAAAGTCTCAGTCTGGTGCTAACAAAGAACTCTCTAACACTTTTATCTTCCTTTTTAAGAAATAGAAGACAAGCCTCAGGCTCAGAGTCTTCAGCAGACAACTATGTAGAACTAGAATTTAATAATACTGTATGGTTTTCATTAAATTAAAAATTTTCAGATTACCATCTATGTGGATGACACTCTTTTTTTTAATGGCAGGGATATAAAGCTTTCTTTTAAAACATACTTATTTAAGTTTAAAATTAAAAAGAATTGGTTTAAAACAAATATTAAGTAAAAATTAGTGAATACAACAGTTCAAACATTACATACTGCCTGTAGTTAATGATAAGGTAAAATTCATGATGGGAAGGACTAAGAACTTGGGGAGCTGGAAACCAGCTCTTTACTGGGCAGATGGGAAATCTGAAGCCCAGAGAGGTCAAGAAGTTATAGACAGGACCGCAGCTTACAGGTCACCTACCTTCACCTCTTTACTTGACAGTGTGAATAATTTCCTTCAAAATGGCCTTTCCCCCATCACTTTGTGAACAATATACATTAAGTTTGAACTTGAAAAGCAATAAAACTTTATTTCTTCATCCCCATATAATAAAAGAACTGACTTGACAAGGTTACTGAAGAAGAACTGTAAATATCAGAAAAACTAAGCCAGATCTGTGGGACATGAGTTAGTGAAAAGGGAGACGGAAAAGATTGCCCACCATGTAAAACTCAACTTCAAATTCAAAGCTTAACAGGGTCGGATTTTTTTTCTTCTTTCAGGACTGGTTTACCTAAATAAATAAAAAATGTGATTTGGTTTAAATGTACAAGTTTTGAATTCTTAAAAACATGGCCAGATTAAATTTCTTAACCATATATATATTTGGGAGCAGACTTTTTAGACTTTCATTGAAATACAAAACTGAAATGCTTCTAGAAAAACAAAGTTTTAAATTAAGGGCAATTTATGTATCTTTTTAAAAAGTATTTTTATTAGTTGTTAATGGACATTTGTTTATTTATTTATTTATATGCAATGCTGAGAATTGAACCTAATGCCTCACACATGCTAGGAAAGTGCTCTACCACTGAGCTACAACCCTAGCCCTAAATTATGTATCTTTCAGACCTTAAAAATATTGTAATGGGGGGGGCTGTGGTTGTGGCTCAGTTGTAGAGTGCTCGCCTATCACAGATGAGGGTTCAATCCTCAGCACAACATAAAAATGAAATAAAGATATTGTATCAACAAACATTTAAAAAATAAATATTTTTAAAAATTATTTATTTATTTTTTATTCAAGCCAGTTCTTTTTTAAATTGATTTAATATATTTTAAAATATAAGCCATTTGGAAACTAATTCTTTATCTTTGCTCTGCTTCAGTTCCTTTTATTTGAACAAAGGAACAAATACACATCTGTGTCACTGGGTTTTCTAAAGAAATAATAGCAATCAATAGAGTATAAAGTTCAGGGCTTAAACATGGGAAATAACTATGCTGCTTCTCTTAATGCCTAAATCACTCCTGAGTTGTAAACAAGGGACTGAGAAATTCACCACATATTCTAGATAACTAATACTGTTCCATAGTGAGGATTCCCATTTTCAGACTCACTCTTCTGGCTTTGACATTTTCATTCCTGATTCTGAGAGCCCAACTGAAGTGTCCTTGAGAAATTGCAGTCTCTGGAGAATTCCAAGGAATGTCATTTCATGCACACCATAGTCTCTGTGGGAGGGAGGTACCTGAGCATCAGTTCACCAGAAAGAGGTGACTCTGTTGTACCCTCTCCAATTTTCTTCCAAGGATTCATGAGAAGACCTACTTCTGATGCAGAATATCCAAGCAGAAGCAGAAATGTCAATCTTTTGAAATTGGGGATTGATTATGAGCCATTTTCATAAGGGCCTGGAATTCATCTCACATTCCCTTGATTCACTCACAAGATTGTCACTCATCCAGTAGCATCATGTTGTGTACCTCGTATTCTTTGGGGTTCCATTATAGGTGCCCAGTCTTTGGAAATATCTCTCTGTAATCTCCCTGACAAGGGAGAGGGGTAGACTAGAAGCAACACTATTTGTGTGTGAAGATTCCACAATGCCCCTTTTAGCAATTCATGTCAGAGTGAGTTAATTTGGTTTATGTGACCCACAAATTATTTTTATGACTTTGCCCTTGCTTAGAAGTTTCAATTGCTTTATGTGTATTGCAAATCTTCTCTATTTCATCAGTGAGGAATCAGTCACAAAGAGCTATTTACTTATTTATCAACATCAAATCACCCCAGTCCATAATTGGAATAGACTCCGGTATTCAGCTTCCCATTCAGATGTTTTTCTACAGTGTTCATTAGTGTTCTGTTTCAGTTTTCACCCTTTCTGGACTTTTATCTTGGGTTT
The DNA here is from genome assembly GCF_001458135.2 of Marmota marmota marmota. Classification (NCBI taxonomy): domain Eukaryota; kingdom Metazoa; phylum Chordata; class Mammalia; order Rodentia; family Sciuridae; genus Marmota; species Marmota marmota. The sequence goes on from NW_025999925.1 coordinate 14,928,925, forward strand.
GCCTATCTTGGTTATTTGTGGAAGGTACTGTAATAGTACCATTTTTGAGAGGAGGGAGCTGAATGTTAAGGAGAAAAAACATACCTTAGTTGGTGGGGGAAAAGCCACAGAAGTTAGCAATATAAAGTATTGATTCTTTTGGTAAAAAATAAAAAGTATTATTTATCTTTGATTCTAGAGGTTCTGACTCAATCATCTCCTGTCTTTCATTTCAATTTCTAGAACTGGCCTTCTGGTTAGTTCATCTACCTATCAAATATGAAGTCACATTCTTCAGCTTAAGTAGAGCCACTTGTCAGGTTTTGTCCACACTGTCAACAGCATATACGCCTTTGCTCTTCAACCACAGAAAAGCTTGTTTAATTTTCTGTTATCTTTTAAGAGAGCTTTAAATAGTTTTTAATGGAGGCTGCTATCAATTGCAAATTTAATAATTCATTTATAAAAGATTAAACACCTTTAGTGAGACTTTTTTATACATTGAAAATGTTATTAGATTCTTTGGTTTCATCATAAGGCTAATATCTGTTTTTTGTTGAGGTATGGTGTTTGTTTTAATTTTCTTTTATTTTCTTCCCCTTCTTCTTCTTCCTCTCCTCCTCTTCCTCCTCCTCCTCCTTCCTCCTCCTCCTCCTCCTCCTCCTCCTCCTCCTCCTTCTTTTTGGTTTTGCTTTGGTTTGATTTGGGTACTGGAAATTGAACCCAAGGTCACTTTACTACTGACATATATTCCAGTCCCTTTTACTTTTTGAGACAGGGCTCACTAAGTCGTATAGAGCATGTTTCTGTTTTATTTGTTTGTTTTGTGCTGCAGATTGAACCCAGGGGCATTCTATCACTGAGCTAGATCCCCAGCCTTTTTTTTTTATTTTGAGACAGGGTTTTGATAAATTTCTGAGGCTGGCCTTGAGCTCCTGATGATCCTCCTGCCTCAGCCCCTGAGTAGCTGGGATTACAGGGGTGTATAGCAGTACCCAATTTAGAAACTGTTTTAAAGTTGACCCATTCAGGATATAATGATCATGAAAAGATTGAAGACCTTGGAACTATTTAGAACTTGGTTTTGTCAAGACAGATGTCTAGTTTTGCATATATTTTTATTTTCTTTTTTAATGATACAAGCAGATAATTAACTGTTAAATAGCCACAGGACTATGAGAATTAAATTGGCTATAATAATATCATGTTTGATTTTGTCCTCTCTAAAAGGACAAGGGCATGACCTCCTTGGGTAAGACCAAAGGGAAAATTTTTCTTTCTTTCATTTCTCTTTGCCGAGTGGTTTCTTTAGTAATAATGTAACAACAACAATAAAAATACCAAATATTAAGATAACTGGAGTTAACATTCCACCAAAAGGAGAAGGAATTGAAATCTCTCAGAAATTGTTGCTTTCATGAATTACTTACATTTAATGTATGCTTTCTGTGTATCCAATATATACTAGTTAGACACTCTATTAGATGTTATGAATGTGTAAATGAATAAGACACAGGCCTTAGGATCAGACCAAGAAGAAAGGCATGAGAGAAAATTAATTACAATCACATGTTTTAATGAAGAAGTTAGGACAGATGCCATGGAGAAGACTACATTGGATATGGCCCCAAAGTTTTGTGTAGTGGAAAAAAACAAGGAGAACATTGTTCTAAAGGTAATAATTATGCAGAAGTATAAAAATATAAAACCGGAGATTTTAAGCTTGGGAGGTATCTTAAATATTCAAAAATCAGGACAACCGGTTATCGCAGTTATATAATTTTAATCTGTTTAATTGCTTTAGTGACCACTTGAATAATATTTTCATACTATTTCTTCTACCAAATCACTGGTGGCCCAAAAAAAGTGCCAGTAAAGGAAATGAGCTGAAGGATGATAGACTAGTCCCTTTCTTCCAAAACACAGGGGTTCATGAAACAGCACGTGGTAAGACACTTGAGATCTGTGATGTAGGTGCTATTATCATACTTTATAGAATCCATCAGTGAAACCTAAGGTTAGTGGGTCTAAGTTTTGGGGCTGAGAATGGGTTTTTCAATTCATATGGTACTACATACACAAGGCAGGGATGTGATGATATGAAAGAGGAGGTCCGTGTTCCTTTGCAAATGATTATGCAGGATACTCTCAGCAGAGGCCATTATATACACTTTTTTTGGTACCAGAGATTGAACTCTGGGTTGCTTAACCACTGAGACATGTCCCCAGATCTTTTAAAAATTTTTAAAAATGTATTTTGAGAGTGGGTCTTGCTAAGTTGCTTAGGGCTTTGCTAAATTGCTGAAGCTATACTTGAACTTGCAATCTTCTTGCCTCAGCATCCCAAGTCACTGGGATTACAAGTATGCACCACCATGCCTCTCTTCTCTGTACACTTTCAAAAAGCAATAGGATTATGGTTTTTTTAAACTTTCCTTATGATAATAATCTTACATATAGGTGACCAAGTATCAATGTCTAACATATCATCCATTTTAGATATCTTCATGCATTCGTTCAAATAGACTTCTTTTTTAAATTATTTTTTAGTTGTTGATAGACCTTTATTTATTTTTATTTATTTATATGTGGTGCTGAGAATTGAACCCAGTGCCTCACACATGCCAGGAAAGTGTGCTATTGCTGAGCCCTAGCCCCAGCCCCTCAAACAGACTTCTATGGAACAGACTCCTATTCCTAGGAACTGGGTAGGGGGAGCGGAGGAAGGAATGAGAGAGGGGAGAATAATTTCTGTTTTTAAGTGCCCTTGTTTTGAGACTACAGAGAATATGTTAATGGGCCAGAAGGCAACCTAGACCTTATGAACAGTGTTTACTTTCAGGAGGCCCCGTAGCAATGGGGATGATTAAAGCTTGAGAATAAAAGAAAGAGTTCCAGTGCAAATTTTACACTATATAGTCATTGGAAACCTATCTCCTTTAGAATATACAACCTTCTTTCTTACAGAATATAGGATCAGTAAACCATCACATCTTCAGTAGTGTGGATATGTCAGGAAGCCATGAAAGTAACTGTTCAAGAACATGACTAGAAAAGTACTTCAACCCTTATGCCACTTGGATGAAGTCAAAGAATCCACAGCCTACTCTTCCTCCCTTGGGAAAGTATCAAAGTCATTCATCAAAGTAATTCATCAAAATTAGTGTTCTTTTGGATATGCATTTCTAATTTTGTAAGAATATTTTTAGCTCATGCCAGAACAGGGAAGATGGACACAGCCACTAACAATTGACTACATTGTGTTGAAACCATCCATAGGTACACAGAGGATTTTCATGGCACTCCAGGAGTTCTTGAATTGTATTTTTCTTTTCTTTTCTCCTTTATTTCCCCCCTCTTTTCCTTTTCAGTACTGAGTATTGAACCCAGGGACCTCTATCACTGAGCCACATAACAAACTCTTTTTCTGTTTTTTATTCTGAGAAAGACTCTCACTAAATTACCCAGGTTGGTCCTGAACTTGTGATCTTCCTGTTTCAGCCTCCCAAGTGGCTGGGATTGCAGGTGTGCACTACTATGTCCAACTTCTTGGATCACATTTTGACAATCACTTTTCCATTGTACTTTATGCTACTGTTTTCTCTTCTTGATTAGTGTATGTCTATATAGCTAGAAACCTTATGCTTTTAGTAAGGCTAAAGATGGAACTTGAGGTTTACAGCTACAAATAACCCTCAGGTTAATATGTTCACATTTTACAGACTGGTTTGCCTAGTGTGATTTTTAGTCAAAGATGTGGACTGAATGTTTGTGTCCCTCCCAAAATTTATGCATCAAAGCTTGAGACTTCAGTGAGATTGTATTTGGGGGTGGGTTCTTGAGAGGTAATTAGGAGTAGCCGTATCATGAGGGTAGGGTCCTCATGATGGGATTAGTGACCTTGTAAGGTGAAGAATAAAAATCTCTCCCTCCAAATGCATGCTCTGAGGAAAGGCCATGTGAGGACATAAGAAAAGGTGACAGTCTGCATGCCAGAAGAAAGCCCTCAGTACAATCCAAATCATCTGGCACTTTGAACATGGTCTTCCAACCTCCATAACTGTAAGAAAACAAAATTCTGTTGTTTAAGTTAACCAGTCTGATATTTTATTATGGCAGCCCACATACACCAATATGGTTGGAATTTTTGTTTTTTTAATCTGGAAAGTATAGAAAATTGCTTTTTCCTCTTCTATGATATCCAGCGTTCCAGTCATTTACATACACTTTATAAGAGATGTTAAATCATTTTTGGGTTACTTTTTAAGAAATAAGTGTAGGTTTTCTATGACCTTGAGACATGAACACACAATAAAAGTCCACTTTATTTTAAAAAATTTGCTTGTTTTTTTTTTTTCCTCTAAGAGAGCATAACTAACAGTCTCTATTCCCCAATTTTTGTCATCACTGTAATAGTCTGTGGTTGGGCTGGGCAGACATGTTCACACATAACCCCACCCTGCCCCATGCTCCTATATGCATCTTTCTTTTCTTTTTTCTTTTGATACTAGGGATTTAACGCAG
>NW_025999925.1:14934153-14982991 GCF_001458135.2 Marmota marmota marmota
GGGTGAGGTTGTTTGTCATTCTAATTGTCACTGGTTGAAATTTTTATTTTAAAATATAATGACACAAATTGAGAAATCCTTAGATTTTATTTCATCCAAACATCCAACAAGAGAGGAGAGCTTAATTTGAAAACTGGTTGTGATATGGACTAGATTTCCTATTTAGCAAGGAGATTTATGGTATAAATAAGATACCAAGAAGTGAATCAATAGGGTACTGTGCATGATTCCATTTAAAGGAAGAAAATATTCTGCAGGACTCATGAGCCATTATTTCAAATGCTTGTGTAAATATGGTTTAGTTCATCATCACCTTTTCCAATTATGTTTATGTGCAGCTCCAAAGTACAGCCTCTGCTTCTTTTTTTGAAATGCCACCACCTGAACTAGCATTTTCATTAATACAAACAGTGTTTGCAGTGTCTATGAGTGGTGGTAGGAATACAGGAGTTTTTCATTATTTGTAAACGACACACCTCAAAGAAGTGCCCTGTTTAGCCCTAGCTTAGCTTTTTGAACAAAACCACTTACATATTACATTTTTTCAGTTCTTCATGAAACTTTTATATTTCTATAATTATTATCATGATGTTAGTAAAGTAATTTTATCTTTTATTTCTAAAAATAAAATTTTCATATTTACATGGATTAGGGATTAAATCATATTTTCATAATGTCAAACAATTTTGTTTTTCAGGTCAGTTAAGGGTGCAATAAATACTTGCAAGCATAACTTTAGCTTTGTTTGTTCTAAAGTTTTACTTTTAGAAACCTGGAATATTTTAATTGCATTTAATAAGCAAGAACCGCTATGTATTAGTTAGAAGCAAGAACTTGGAGAAGACTGCCCGTGTTTGAATCCTAACTTCACTAATTACCACATAACCTTAGGAAAGCTTCTGGACCTTTCTGTTTTCTGCACTGTTTCTCATCTGAAAATTTGGGAGAACGGATCGCATTTCAGAGGTCCATTGTGTGGATTGCATTAGTAAATATTTGTTACAGAGAAGAGTGAATAAAAGTGTTTACCCTCGCTAATAAGACATTTCCAACAGTAAATAAAGGTTCTATGAGGAATGAAGTGAGAAACATGTGATGTATGGCACAAACAGAAGCCTTTTCAGGCAATAGGCTGGTACATCTTTGGTTCACTAGAGGACCAACAGTATTACCTATCGATATTATTGAGGCCACCTGATTCAGTCATCTTGCCTTAATAATACTGAAAGACAAGGTTAAAAACTTGTAGAGATAATTAAAAAGATTATTAGAATAACTGAATACCACATCAACCGCTTTCTGCTTGAACTGTTGCTTTTATTATCTAGGGTTCTCTAATCTTCAAAGTTGATGATTTGGCATTTGACTCAGTCAGATGTTTGCTACTGACTCATTTAGTCATTCTGTCCTTCTTAATTTAGTCCAGACTTGTATCATTGTGTCTCTTCTTTGCTGTTCTTGTTGTTTTCCTAATTCCACCTTTCCCAAGCTAAAAACAACAACAACAACAACATATATTTTTAAGGAATTATGCTCTCCCACCTCATCTGGTTGCCCATATCCAGCTGTCCTGCTTCTAACAGCATAAAAGACACCATGTGTTGGACACCATGTTTACTGCCCTCGTATTTCCCACTGGTAACAGTCCTACTTGATTTCTCACCAGCACCTTTAAATCACGGTAGCAAAGAATGATTTTTTCGTAGGACATGCTGGCTCAAAGATACTGGTCTGGTCTTTCTGCTTGAAATCACAGGTTAGCAGGAGAGAACCATGTATCTGTGGATCTGAGCTAGTGACCTACATATAAGTTCCAGCACCTGTTAAATACCCCCGAGCTATTCCAACCCTTACTACTCATTTGAAAAGAGACATGAAAGAGAAGAAAAGGACACGCTGAAAACCAAGCACCAACTAAAGACCTTTAGAATATCACTCTAATTGTTGCCCAAGCATGCTCAGTGAGAAGCTTTGCTTTATTAAATACATTCTTTATCAGAATAACTTCTCTGAAGATTTCCTGTAAAGAAAAAAATCCTTGCTCAGCAGAAAGTGACTTAGGCCAAGTATGGTGATTAGTCCACACCATCATCCCTTTCGTTCGTTACCTTTTCTCGTTAAAATTCAGGCAAAATAACATGGCAAGTGGAAGCTGAAGGTGTGGTGGAAGGAACCCTGGGGTCAGAGTGTGGAATCAGGTCTCTTGGAATAAAAATTTACCTTCTGAATTTCAGCATCTATTCATACGAGGAGGTATTATTATCTACCTTTCAGAAACGTAAAGATTAAACAATGGGAGTGCACACCTGTAATCCCAGTGGCTCGGGTGGCTGAGGTAGGAGGACTACAAGTTCATGGCCAGCCTCAGCAACTTAGGGGAACTCTAAATTAAAAAAAATAAAAATGGTTGGGAATGTAGCTCAGTGGTTAAGAACCCCTGGGCTCAATCCCTTGTACCATAAAAAAGAAAGCCAAAAGAATTAAAAATAAAATATTCAACAAGGTCATGTGCCTTGGTAATATTGAATATTATTACTGTTTATTTTATTAGCAGTAAAATTTTTGTTATTATGGATTTGGATGATTAAGTTCCAAAAACTAGTTTTCTATTGAACTAGATGGATGATTTCTTTAACTACCTCCCACTCTTTTTCCAGAAATGTTTAATCTGCAGTCTTCTGGGCTCTAGTGTATGGAGTACACAGGGCTCAAACACTGGAATAGGAGAGATTTGAATTCAAACTTTGGCTAAGGAACACTAGACTCACTTGCTATGAGTGCTAGTCAAGTCTCTGACTCTTGGTTATAAAGGGCTGGAGACATCTGCTTTGCAGTGTTGTGGAGAGGAATAGTGATAATGTATGAAGGTGTTTGGAATAGTGAATAGTTCAAAGTAAACAGCCCTTATATTACAAGTTATTTGGCTTTTTCTCTGGTACACCTTCATGTTATTATCCACAATGTGGGTTTGTCCGTGTTCACAATTGCTTTATAGGGCCTCCAGCATTATGCTTAATGGATGGTAAATGCTGACAAGATTGCATCTTAAAAACCATGAGTCATTTGGATCGATAAATAAATCATTAAATCATTACAAAATTACATGGCTCAAAAACCCTCTCTGTTCAGATATCCTAATTGCTCATTATTTAGAAATTTAAGTTCTATGAGGAATATAAACATTTACAAGTCACAGCTGTTGCCTTCAGGAAACTTACAACCTAGTAGGAAGTATTTCTTTCACTAATAACTGTGCCCAGCCAAATTATATCCTTCGTGCAGTTACAAGGCTATAAAGCAAGAAAAAGAAAAATGCTTTCAAAGGTTAGGTTTCTTTTAAAATGAAAGATAACAGTTACACACACCTCTATGTTCCATAGTGTGATGGTTTTGTACATTTACACATTGTACATTGGTGTTGATCAACTCAGTTCTCATTTCTTTTTGATAAGAACATTTAAAATCCTCTCTTCTGGCTATTCTGAATTCTATGATACAATATTTTTTAACTAAAACCATCTTTTGTTTAACAGAACACCAGAACTTATTTCCCCATCTGGCTATGATTTTGTAACTGCTAACTAATCTCTCCATTTCTCCCTCTCCCCTACACTCATTGGCTTATGGTAACTACTATTCTGCTTTCAACTTGTATGAACTCAGTTTTGTAAGATTTGCAATACAGGTGAAACCGTGCAGTCTTCGAAATCATTCTTCTGTCAAAGGGAATGGTAATGGGGAAAGGAGAAGTGGGGAAGAAATTAAAATCTGTTATTTGTGTATTATGTGTCAAACCCAGTACTAGAAGATTCTCATTCATTGTTTGAGTTAATACTAAACACAGTACTATGATATGGATTGTAAAATTTAACTTTATGGCTGAAAAAATAAGGGTAATCTCAGAAAGCTGATGTGACCTCATCTGAGATCACATATCCAGTAAGTGCTAGAGATGGGATTTCAGTTATCAACAAGGGAAGGGCAGAAGGTAGGCTTTGTACAATTTAACTGAAAAAAAAAATCCTAGAAGGTATTTTGAGTATCTCACCTCCAGAAATTTCTGATTTTTTTCTCTGTATTTCTTCCTTCTTGCCTCCATTGGGCTTCCAAGCAGTTCAATTCTCTATTGTGGAATCCTCTGATGAGGGCAAGAGCTACAGCAACCTTTTTAGTACACATAGTCCAGAGGGCTTATCTTGCCATTTTACCTGCATGCTTTTAGCAGGGAGAAGATATTATAGCTATTTTAGATATTTAGTGGTTAGTGTCAAATTCAGGAATACTCTTTTGACATTAACTTAATTTTAAAATACCAGAATTAAGATATACAATTCATTTATCCTTTTACATAAGGAGTATCAGTGATCATGGCTTATACCACCTAGATAGTTACAAAGCTTTTAAAAGCAGTTTTGGATAGTTAGTACAGTTAGCTGCAAGTAGCAGAAAACCAAATTAACATGCCCTAAGAGAAGAAAATTTTTTTCATGAATCAAAAAGTCTGAGGATGGAAAATATAGGATAGATAAAGAGGAGGGGTGAAGAGATTGTAAGACTCTTTTAAAAATCGTCCTTAGAAACCATAACCAAAAACTTGTGGCCACTCCTAGGAGCAAGGAAAAAGTTGTCTTGTAGTTTAGAATATAAAAATTGGAAGAAAAAATATCATCAGAGAGAGACAAAGAGGTTCTTCGTTTTCCAGGGACCATAGAAGAGAAAAGCAAGGCAGAAAAGGGCTGTGAACTGCTTTGGGAAAACTATTCTCTCCTCCCCAACATTGGGCTCTTAGTATTACCTGGACTGTGTTTGATGACACAAAGGACCCTCTGCTTCTGTCACCTTGGGTTTCTTGGCCACAGGAGCTGATATGATTATAGTACTTACTTTATATGTTTGTTCATGTAATGAGCTAGTGAGTGCAAAGTGTTTAACACAATGTCTGGCACATAGCACACTTAAATAAATTCAAGCAACTGTAAAAATAAACAATAATTATTGATTTATTATTAAGCAGAACACTCATACTTCCCTTGATGCGAACAAGCTTTTTTGATATTATCTGTATATTGCCTTTAACTTTTCAAAAATAATGTTTCCTTAGGAATACCCATCTCAAGCTCTGGATGTGTCTCTGAAAAAGTGTCCACAATGCTGACCACACTGGAGGCCAATGCAGAAACTGGGGGAAGGTTCGCAGCAGCTGGGTGTGGACATGCTGATCTCTGAGCTTGATGCAGCACTGTTAATCTCTCCTCCAGAGCTGGATAGAGGCCTGAACTGAAGCACTGAAAGATGCCTTGCCAATTCAAGGCAAGGTCTTTATTGTTGAAACTCTTGCATAATGACATCTTTATTCATGTGAAAATACAGGATGAATTTCAACTGTGTGAAATTGTTTATGTTCATCGGAAATGTTATTTGTCTTTACAAAGTCTGGTTTCAATGAACCAGCTATGTAATGGATATTAAATAAACATGGAATTTTACACGTTCATAATATTTGGTTTCTTGTTGTGATTTTGATGAACTACACTTTCAAGCATTGTCAGTTCATCCTTATTTACAAAGAAGCGTTTGCTTGTAGCAGAGTGATGTAGTGACTTGCTTTATTTTCAGTCAACTTTTCTATTCAATGTTAAATGTGAAACTGACTCAAAAATGTTCTTTTAGGCAGCATTTACATTACTTTCTGTATAACATACATAATACTGTTTTAACTTAATACCATGAACTATAGAAACCAAAGACATTCTAATTCTATTTTTAGTGTACTTTTTTTCAAGGCAAATAAATTGTAATGCACTAATAAAAGTAAGTAGTTCACATTAAAAGACTTTTATTGTATGACCCAATGAAATTGCTCTTTGGAAACTGACTCTTAAAAAATTATTTCTCAAAATTATTTTGTAAACTGATTTTGTATCAAATTGAATTGACTTTCTCGCTTAAATTCTTGATGACAAAAACAAAAAGTTGAACTCCTTCTTCAACTGATGAGAATTAACTGAATGCTTTTGAACATGATTTTTATGTTTCTTAGAAAAAAAGAATCAGATGAATAGTAAAACTTTTAGTTGCCCGTATCAGCTTTTGGCTACCTATTTAAAATGAAATTTCTCTTCAGAGTATACCTCATCTTTTCACATCTTTAAAGTGATATGGTTTTACTTATGGATTTATTTATGAAATGCTTTCACTTTGCTGTTCAGAGAAGGACTTGCCATTTATTTATTTATTAGAGAACACAAAGATAAGAAAGTCTGAGTCCATATTCTTTCACCCTGTTGGCTTTCTCCTTAAGAGGTTCCTACCCCTCATAACATCCATATACATATATGTCTCATAAGAAAAGTTATGAAAGGGCAAATCAATATTCCAAGCACTCAGATTCCTTTAAACTTACAAGGGCTTATTTAAAACAGGCACTCATGGCCATCTACCATCATCGGACAGGCAAGAGTTTGACAACCTGCCTTCACAGAGAGGCACCTGGAAGATGCTGAGAAGGAGAAATGCGGACCAGCCAGTTTAGAGCAGCTCACAAATAACAGGATAGTGATGTCTTCATACCGCTTGTCTGCTCCTTGGCTTGAGGTTAAAGTGGCTGTGGAAAGAAGAGAAAGAGGGAAGGAGGGAAGGTGAACTCTTGAAGGCAGAGATAACGGAACAAGAGGAAGTCTATAGGAACTTCAGTGACAAAATGCTGATCCCTGCAGCCACATATCAGAACATCCCACCCCCACTTTGCCAGCGCCAGTAAGATGATTTAAAAGGTTTAGAACTTTGGATTCCATGTAAAAAATGCTTTTCTCTACTATCTTTTAGATTAGGTAACTTTTGTGGGTGAGTAACCTCACTCATTCCTAGGATTCTTTCCTTTTGACTAGTTTCATTTTTCAAGCAGTGACCTTTCCCTGACCTCGGCCCCAAACTCGGGGTCACCTTGCTGTAGCAGTGGTATAGCACTGAATAAAGAGCTTGCTAGATTGTTGGCACTGGATAAGTGGTACTGAGCACAATCGCCCTCTTTCATGAGTGGGAGGGAAGTTTCCTTTCCTAGGGTTCAGAGAGCTGGACTGACTTACTCCTGCATTTCATTTTGTAACCCAGTAATTTTCCCTCTGGCCAGATCTGCAGACTGGTTGCCTTGCAGGAAGGTGACATGCACCACTGGTGCAGGAAGCAAAAAGACTCTTTATTGGCATCAGCACAACTTTCAATGGTGCTTCACAACAGACTCACTTTATAGTTGAAATAGGGCAATTATTTGCCCCGAATAATTAGAATGTTTAATTGCTTAAACTCAATCTCAGTTATTTTAACATGTCTATGCTGTTATTTCATTATACTTTTCTGAAAATCATTGTCAGATCACCTAGCTATGCCAATTTTCTGATTTACCCTCCAACAACCTCAGGAAAGAACTCTTTTTACTTCAACATGAAAACAACTTGCATCCACAAAGTTTTCAAACAGTGGGAAACAAAATAACTCTAATGTGCCTGAATTGGAGACCCTAAGTAACCTCTGTTATCTGGCTTCCATGTCGCCACAGTCACAATGTCTACCATCAGGATAGTCACTTCTGATGTTTTAGGTTGTACTGCTGCTCCTTTGCAAGGAAGAAACCTGCCTAACAGGTTCTATTGCTGAGATTCCAGGAAACAGTGTCTTAGTCCATTTGGGCTGCTATAACAAAATACTTCTTTTTTAAATATTTTTTTATTAGATACACATGACATTACAATGATCTTGGCAATTCACAAAATACTTCTGACTGGGTAATTTATAAACAGCAAAAATAAAGCTCTGAAAGCTGGAAAGTCCAAGATCAAGGTGCCAGTAGATTCGTGTCTGAGAGGAACTACCTCTCAATACTATTATATCACAGATTAGCTATCAGCGTATGAATTTGGATGGAACCATGAACCAGGAACATTCAGACCATAGCATATAATAAATCATAAACTCTAACATGTCACACTGAAATTCAAGACCAGTATAAAAGCCTGTCTTTCAAATAAACCAATATGGTAATATTGACAATTTCCAAGGCCACCACTCTACGTTCTCTACTTGCTCCCATTCTAAACATGTTAGCACTGCAGGAAAAAGAAAAAGAAGTATCTCGATAGCTATTGGTGAGCATTAAGCTAGTCCCCATCTTGCCATTCAAATTTTTAGTTCTTGGGAAAATAGTGCTTCAAATTATTTTTTCAAATGAATAGACTCTCATCTCATATTTGGGCATTTAATTAGATCCAAGGGAAAAGGGACATGGGAGTTTTTAATACCATTTTGCTATGCAAAATACTCATGAATATTTCTAGCCATATTAGGTAATTCTATATCAAATATACTTGTGAATCCACGTGGTCTGGCAGTAGTTCGGTGGAACACAACCACCAGTCAGTGTTAGCTCCACGCAGACGCATTGTTCCCTGTGCACTCTAAAGCAATCAAACGAGTCTGCAAATGTTCTTCAAAGAATACATCTAGAATGTTACTTCGTTAAACATCTCCTTGGCATTCATTCTATTTACCACTTTGAATTGCTGCATTTAGTTTTGTAATGACCTTCTATAGCAAGGAGGTTTTATTAACTCTTTGATCTTCTAGCTTTGGAATGAAAACAAAGAAAATAGAAATGAGCACTTTGTGCGCTGTCTTATAGAGGAGACTAGAAGAAAAAAGGAAATATGTTTTCATCAAAAAGATTGATTTGTATGGAGACTTTCAGTCCCTTCCACTCTTTTTTCTCTTTGAGCAAAATGCTTATCAATGTTGTACATGTGTTTGTTTTAAATGTCTTCTGTATAACAAAGTCTTTGTTTCTCTTCTCTCTGGTTCTGGTAGCTGAGGCTAGGGTCAGATAATTCATTGTGAATTTTCTTTTTAAGGCCAGTCTCCATCCTTGGTTCCCTCCACGCCTGAATACTATTCTTGGGAAATTTGCCACCTTATTTATGGGACACAGGAAACTCTGCTCTGTGTGCAAGTATTCCTTTGTGTGTTTACGTGTGAATGGTGACAGGGAGAGGATCCCCAAGAGGGCAGTTTCCTAATCCTGTGCTGAGAAAAAGCTGGAGAACTCTTTAAATCCAAATCCCAGTTCAGTACTTCATTGTAACAACTTCTGTATGTTCTGGAACATTTGGAATGGAAACTCACCATTTAGTTATGTTGCTCCTAAAGTTCTGAACTTGTAGCTTTATTAACATATGGATGAGATGCCACCTTTCACATTTACTGTATTTTTATTTTTATCACTCTTATGTTTGTAACTCATCTGATTCTTTTTCATCTTTGGGAGCAAAATTTTAGGTGAAGGATTATACAATACCTGAATTTTATGATAAAAATTAAATCCTAAGGGTGGAATAGTTACTAATCAAATTGAACCTCTTCTTTTTCTATTCTCATAATCATCCATTTATCATATAAGACATACTGTCTTATGAATCCTGAAATTTGAATCTGTGTGGATAAATCTAAATCTAATGTGTGTGGACTGATAGCCTGGGAACTTTGGGGGTTGACTCAACTTAGACCCTACAACAGCAGGTGAACTAGATGTGTGCTAATAATGTCATCTGGCCATACCACAGCACCGTAGGCTTATCTGAAATGGGAAGGCATTATTCATTTCAAAATGGCCTCATTTCACTTTAGCTAAGTTTCCATTTTACTTGACTTGTTTAAAGCTAATCACTGTGGTACTGATGTGATAAAACTATAAAAACCATCTAATTCTACTGGCATTACTTTTAGAGGTAAAAATAGGATAACTTAGTTGGTCCTACCAAGTAAAGCACACCAATTAAAGTCATGCCTTTTTAATTTCCAATCTGTTTCAATTTGCTCTTTTGGGTCAAACCATGAGTTTAAAAGATTGACAATTGATGTGGGAAACATACAGCTTTTCATCTTGAGGAACTCAAGTGGCAGTTTCATCTGAAAGAGGAGTGGCAACCAGCTTGGCATATTGCTTCTCACACTGTCAACTGGATGCCTTTCCATGGCTTCCTACCTCGGAAAACACCTTTCTCACGATAGCATTCAACATCATGTTTTATGTTTACTTGTCTCATCACACTTTACACTATAATTTCCCCAAGCTGAAAACTTGTTTATGTTCTAGAATGGGTTCTAAAAATATTGTGCAATGATATTAATAACTATAGATTTCTGAAAACTGTGAGATGGGTTCTCCTGGGAAGTTTAAAATTATAGCTAGATAACTGTCAAAGCAAGTCAGTCTGGACACTGGGATCAGAAAACAACTTAAACTTAACAACATTTTTGGAATATTTCTGAACATTTTATTGAAAATTTTTTTATAATCAAATAAGTAATACAGCAATCAGTATTTACACATATACAATGTTTAAACCTAGGTAAAAAGTGATATGACAAAGACAATAACTTAGAGCAATTATTACATACAAATGTGAGAAATATATTGAAGAAATGCTGAAATTTAGAATCTTGAAGTCTTAATTGCTTTAAGTGGCCCCAGGAAGATTAGAAAATATTGAGAAGCATTGAAAAAAAAGAAATCAAGTTACTTACAAAATTTGTTTCTATTTTTACCTGTTTGATGGCCCAAGTAGTTTAAATAGTTTAAAATAGTATAAAATTTATTAAGAAGCTTAGTAGTGTTTCAAATGAATGAGGTAATATTTTAAACTTCTCTCAAAACACCGAATCATACAATAATACTTCAGAGGTTATACATAAGTCTATTAAACAGCTGAAGAGGAAAACATTTTATAGTGAGTAATTATTTATTTAGATTTTTCATCCATATTACTAGGTCAAAACAGTAAATTTGTTTTTCTACTTTGCAAAATGTAGGAGAAAAAGAATTAAAGGATCAAGGGCTCTTGTGAAAAGTTCTGATTGCCTTGATGCTTGTAGAGGAAAATAAAAAAAACCTAAAGGGCTTTTAGTTAGAAATGGTGAATTAATTAAGTGTTTATCTCTTCTCCTTTCACTAACTCTGCCAAAATGGGAGGCAAAGAATAATAAAAATATTTGCCTAAGAAAAGAAAATGAGTATGGAAACAGTGATGGAACTATCTGGAAGACAGAGCAGATAGGGCAGTGTAGACAGAGCAGAGAGTGGTAGCTGGGTGATATGACAGGTTGTCCCGAGAGATTGAACTCAAGGGAGGATGAAGCACAGCCCTGAGAACTAGAGCAGCAGAGGAGTCTGAATACAGACAGGATGGATGGGACTACCTGATCACCTTCCTCTTGTACTCATGCGTTCTCTCTCTCTCTCTCTCTCTCTCTCACACACACACACACACACACACACACATACACACACGCACAACCACCTTCACACTCTATCCAGCAGAAGAAGGGAGGTTGTTCTCAAAAGAAACTGGAACAACACTGGCTCAGTTTCAAAGTCTCCAGGCATAAAACAGGCCGAGGTTAAGACAGGATTGAAATGAATGCAAGTTTCATGATGACCTGTAAAACCTCTGTCCCCTTATCTGCCTCTGTTCTCAAAATGCTAGCAGTCAGAAACAGACCTTTCTATGCAGGAGACCTCAAGATATTAATCTGGATTAACTGAATGGCTCCCAGGAAAAGATCTATGCAAACTGTAAAATTTGGGGTTTTCCTGGGAAAATGCTGCCTCACCAGCCAATCCTTTTACAGTGTAGTTTAAGCATCAGTAAGCTCTGACCGTACAGGCAGATGTCTCAGCTTGATGATATCCTGCTCTTAAAAATGCAAGAACATCTAAGGATCATTTGATACATTTAAGTCAGGGGAAAATATCTGGATGGAAAGAAAGAGAAGAATTCAAAGTTCAGAGAAAAAAATTCAAAATAATTTACAG
This sequence comes from Marmota marmota marmota, assembly GCF_001458135.2. Taxonomy (NCBI): domain Eukaryota; kingdom Metazoa; phylum Chordata; class Mammalia; order Rodentia; family Sciuridae; genus Marmota; species Marmota marmota. Next base: position 14,946,014 of record NW_025999925.1, read on the forward strand.
TTATATCTTCAAATGCTTAAGAAAAATATTATTACCAAAAACAAGAACAGAATATTGTGAAAAAGAAACATAAATGAAATAAATAGCTTTTGAATGTGAAAACTATAACCTTAATGTAAAATTCAACAGTAAAAAAATGAAAAGGTAAAATTAGAAAATAATCCACTCAGAAAAATGAGAAATTATATTCCATTTATGTATGATATATTGAAGTATATAGATGCAAAAAAGAGAAAATAATCTAAAATATAGAGAAAGACAATTATAAACCAAAACAGAAAAGACATATTTTAATGAACTGTCACCCTTTATTATCTATGGGATATTGGCTCCAGGACTTCACCTGGGATACCAAAATCAGTGGATACTCAAGTCCTTTGTATAAAAACTTCAGCATATAATTATTTTTCTTATTAACTTGAAAACTTTTAACTTTTCACTTAAAGAAAGAATTTTATTTCTTATCCTTGGCCTATTTAAGTTGTCAGCATGATTATTCTTAAACGTTAGGGCCATTATTAAATAAAATAATATGAATGAAGGCATTGCCATACCATAATAGTTTATATAATAAGCCAAGTGGCTACTAAATAGCTAACAGATGGGTAGCATATATAGCATGGATCCACTGTACAAAGGGATGATTCATATCCTATGAAGGACCACAAGAAATATCATCAGCCTACTTAGTCAGAACAATTTGCAATTTAAAACTAAAAAATTGTTTATTTCTGGAACTTCTCATTTAACATTTTTAAATATTTAATATTTTTAGACTACAGCTAACCAAAATTGTGGAAAGCAAAACCTTTGGATGAGGGAGAATGACTGTATATCAAAATATTTCATTTATAAATTGTTATTGAAGATGTTATTTCTACTAATGTTTGAAATTAAATGAAGTTTTTAAAAAATTTTTTAGTTGTTGATGGACCTTTATTTTATTTTATTTTATTTATGTGGTGCTGAGAATTGAACCCACTGCCTCACACATGCCACGCAAGCTCTAAGCTCTCTTCCACTGAGCTACAACTCCAGCTTCTTAAAAAAACATTCAAGAAGTCATCTGTCTTTCTTCTTTTTGGAGAAAACTTTGCAGAAACAAGAATATGGTCATCTATGTGGCACCTACATTCTTTTCTTCTCCTCAACAAGAAGTATACTCTCTTGTCCATCCAACTTACTGACAGATCTCATTTAATAATTCTTTTTTCACTTCAATTTTTTAAAAATATATTTTCCCATAGAAACGATGTTAAACATAGTAGTGGGATCACCAAAATATTCCTCAGAACCTTCTTAACCAGAGAATTATTCAGTTTAGTATTCTCAAATTACAGAACACAGTCCACTTGCATGAGAAATCCCAAACATGGGGCTTAGTGGAAAAATGTGTTATGGCTTCCTGCAGTTTAACAGGGGAAAAAAGAGGCTCCAAAGCTTTTTCCTTTTTGTTTTGTCCTGGTGACCTAGATATATCCACTTTTTTTTTCCTATTACTGCTCTCTTTGCACCTGCTTGCGTTTATTTTTTTTCTTGGTTTACACAGACACATAACTTACTTCAGTAGCAATAATAATAGCCAGAGCTTTTTGAGCGCTTATTACATATCAGACGCTGGTCTACATATCGTATGTGCACTCTCTCATTTAATCCTTATAACGGCACTGTGTGTAAAGCATTATGTTATTTCCATTATACAGTTGAGATAACTGAGGAGCATAGAAGTTAAAAAAAAAAACTTGATAATCATGTCGCTAGTAGAGGGTGGAATAAGAATTTAAACTTAGGCAATTGTACTCTAGAGCTCATCTCTTTTTAAGATGAGCATAGATGATTAAAAAGTACACAGATAGGAAGATATATTGACAGATAGATAACACATGCAAACACACACACAAAATTTTACCTCTACAAAAATTGAAAACACGGGCTGGAGTTGTGGCCCAGTCGTAGAGCACTTGCCTGGCATGTGTGAAGCACTGTGTTCGATCTTCAGCACTGAATAAAAACAAATAAAATAAAGGTATTGTGTTTATTTACAACTAAGTTAAAAATAACCTGATAACAGGTGGAAATAAAACCCAATATAGCTTATTATTATTATTTTTTAATTTAAAAGTGCTGGGGAAAAAAGCAAAGCTCCAATATGTCAGCAGACAACACCCAAAGTCAGCCCTCAACAGACATTGCAAGGGACAAAAAGGAGATTTTGAGAAGCTAAACTTGCCAGGTAGGGAGGAAGCCCAGCTTCATGACACTTCTAGGTTGGCAGTGTGAGAAGCAAAAAAGAAGGTAGGAAGATAGAAAAACACCAAATAACACATATTTGCTTCTATCTTTTACAAAAACACTCGACAAATTTTATAAAATAAAATTTGCAAGTATATTCTTTTCTATAGAATTTAACACAGTGAAAATTTCTGAAGTTGTTTAATACTAACATTACTTCATTGCTTTAATCCATCGCTGATAGCTAGGAACAAAGTCAAATGTCACAGACACCTCTTGAGCTAGTTGTGAGTGACTACATGAGACTAAGCTGTTCTCAGTCCAGAAATTAGAAATCCTTCTCCAGTGTGCGTTATTACATCCTTGCCAAGGAAAAAAAAGATGCATTTACCGACTAGGAACTGAACAAGGTCACCTTGGCCCAGGTTGTCAGGAACTAAACAGTAACAGACACTTGTCTACAGGAAGATGACAATACTGCCATTAAAGACTTCTAACATTTTTTTAAATAAAAGACAAAGTACCTTGTAGAGATTTAATGAATATTTGATATATATGAGATAATTTGTCTCATTTAAGATTGCTTTATAATTTTCTTATTGCCAACTAAGCAAATTTGTTAAGGAAAGAGAGAGAAAGTAAATAAATGACTATTCCAAATGCAGACCAGGAGTCAGTTGATTTTTTCTAGGTAGACAGAAAATCAGTAGTTGCAATATGAAATAAAACCCAGATGGTGAGCATTGAGGCACAGATGGGACAGGACTTGTCTTCATAAGAGATGCCTAGAATATCTAGCTTCTTCCACAATGGCTGATGTTGACCATTGAGGAAGAAGCTAGATATTTATAATGACAAAAAAGCTTTTCATGTGTTGATAAACACCATAGTGGTATCATGAAGATGAATTAGCTTTGTGACCTTGAAAAATTAGTTTCCTCTATAAAATTAAAGAATTGAAAAAAACAACACTATCCAAAGAGTATGATTTTGGAGTTGCAGCTTTGTGGGATATAAATACACACATTTTTTTAAATCCAGAGATTTTTAGTCGAATTATGTAACAGTCAGGATTCCTTAACGCTATCAATGACACAATATCTGCTTCAAAGCAATGCAATAAAAAATAGAGTTTATCCTTTCACATCACTGAAAAGTCCAAGGGTCAGGATAAACTTCAACATGGCCAATTCAGTTGTTTGGATGATAACATTAAATCTGTCATAGGCAGAATAACTGTCCCCCAAAGATGTCCATACCCCAGTCACTAGAAATGGTGAGATGTTATCTTACATGGCAAAAAGGACTTCACAGTTGTGATTAAAGTTTGAGATGAGAAATTATCCTGTACCCAATCTAATCATACAAATACTTAGAAGTAGAAGAGAAAGGTATGAGGACCAGAGAGATGCCATGAGAAGAATTCAATGTGCTGTTCTTGGCTTTGAAGACGGAGAAAAGGGTCCATGAGTAAAGGAATGTGTTGGTTCCTAGAAGCACAATCCTCAGCTGAACAGCCAGAAAGTAAGGGAGAGCCTCAGTTCTTTAGCCACAACCCGATTGAGTCAAAAATGACTCCCTCCTGGAGCTTCCAGATAGAAACAAAGCCTCATTGATGCCTTGATTTTAGTTCAGTTACCTGTATCATACTCTGACCTCCAGATCTCTAAGACAATACATTAATGTTTGTTTGTTTTTGGTACTGGGGATTCAATCCAGGGCCACTCCACCGCTGAGCTATTTCCCTGGTCCTTTTTATTTATTTATTTATTTATTTATTTATTTATTTATTTATTTATTTTTTATTTTGAGACAGGGTCTTGCTAAGTTGCTGAAGTTTCTGCTAAGTTGCTGAGGCTGGCCTCAGCAATCCTCTTGTCTCCACCTACAGAGTTGCTGGGATTACAAGTGTGTGCCACCATATCCAGCTTTAAATTTGGTTTGTTTTAAATTTGATTCTGCTAAAGTTTGTGGTAATTTGCTATAGTGGCAACAGAAGACTAATAATAGCTGGTACTTTTTACTTTTACATTCTGCTTCCTTGTTGTCTCTTTTTGCAAGTAGTGTGGTCCTAGCAAGTCCAATCTACTTCCTATTGTTGGAACATATTTCCTAATAAATTCTGGAAAACTTCCAAGTCTGATTTCCATTCTTTATGAGTGGGTCAGATGCCCTTCCTGGAGTAGTTAATATGGCTGTTGACATAAATCTCATGCCAATTATATACAGCAAGAGAGGGTAGGTGTCATTTCCATGAAATATACCAAGGATATAGGTAGCAGAATTAGTGCTGGCCAACCCAAACAGGTGTCTACTAAAAAAGTCTTTGGAAAGTTCTCTGTTATATGGGTGCAAACAGCTTTCTTTTTATAGCTTTTTCTATCACTATTTCTTTTTTCTTTTTTTTTTACATACATGACAATAGTGGAATGCATTACACTCATTATTACCCATTTACAGCACAAGTTTTCGTATCTCTGTATATAAAGTATGTTCACACCAAATTATGCCATTATACATATACTCTTTTGTTGCATTACAATTCTTAATACACATATATACCACAATTTTTCATATCTCTGTTTGTATATAAGGTATGTTGACACCAACTTCAAATCTTCATACATATATTTTGTATAATGATGACCATCACAGTCCACCATCCTTGCTAATCCCCTTCCCCCTCCCTTTCCCTCCCATCCTTCTTCCCTATCTAGAAGTTAGCCAATCCCCAAAAAACAAATGCCAAATGTTTTCTCTGATATAAGGGGGGTGACTCAAAGTGGGGTAGGGAGGGAGAGCATGGGAGGAAGATTATATCAGGATTTCTTAGAGCCAGGAAATAAACATAATGAAATATCCAAAAAGGGGAATGTATTCTTCCATATTATCTAAATATGTTTCTAATTACTGCTGTAACAAATTACCACACATTTAGTGGCTTAAAACCATACAAATTTATTATCATAGAGCCCTGGAAGTCAGAAGTCCAAAATGGGTCTACAAGATGCCATCTTTTGTAGGATCTAGGGGAAAATCTGTTTCCTTGCTTCTTGGAAGATAGATAACAAAATAATAAACAATAGATTATTATTGCTTCTAGCTTCTTTTCCCTTCTTTCTTTTTAATTTATGCATTTAATGAATTTTACTTAGCATCTATTTGTGTTAGGTGCTGTCCTAGGCATTAGGAATATAAAAATATAAATCATAGCTTCTGCCTCAAACTGCTTACAGTCCATTGAAAATATGTGTGTGTGTGTCTGTGTGTATTTATATGTGTGTGTGTGGGTCCGTATGTGAGTGCAAAAAAGTGGTTTAGCCTGTGTGGCAGGAGCTGGGGAAGAGGTCAGGAAGCTGTAGAGAAACTTTTTGTTGTGTATTCTTAGCCCATGCCCCGTTCTCTGGGAACTTTCCATTCTAGGTATGGAGTTAGACATATACCATAATTTCTGCTGTGACTCAGACCTCTGATCACTGGTAATTAGGCATGTTTAACATCCATGCTAAGGCAGACTTTTTTTTTTTCTCCCAGGAATTTAAATCATCAATCACAGATGCTAAAACATCTCTGTTGGTGCTGGGAAGGAACAGGGAGTTGGGGTAGCTACATCTGTCCTTATATGCTTAAGATATGCAGAAAAGGCTGTGTACAAAGAATAGAATGCATAAATATTATTGTGAGAAAAGAGGAAACCAGGGAACGTGTAGTTTTGAATGATGGATTTTTTTCACATTCTAGGTCCTCATAACCACTATCCATGGTGCTGGAACAGGTGCTTTGGAACCCCCTGGTATTTAGTTCCAGTTTGTATGGAGGAGTCCAAAGGGAGTAGCTATAGTGACTGGGTTGGCCATTGTGGGAACTCAGGCAGTGGCTACTTATCAATTATTATGGAAATATTTCAAGATTCCAGCTAATGCTATGGCTGTATCTGAGTAAACCTGCTTGTATGTATATAATAAAGCCTCCATTTTCACTAGAAATAGTTGAACAAGTTTCTGTTACTTGCAAACAAATAACCCCCAAGAACAGCAGAGATCTTGAAGAAGAAAAGAATACATTGTACCTTAGGGAGGCATGATGTTGCAAATCACACCTAGGTGAGTCAGGAAAACTGCAAAACACATGTGCCACTAAGAAGGTGAGGGATGCCATTCCTTCAGTAAGAGCAGAGTTATAAAATGACTCATGCCAGCCATTGTATTAGAGGTTGTAGATGTAAAGACAAGCGTAACAGAGTTGGCCAGAGCTGAAATTTATAGCAAAGGACACATATGCACTTATAATTACAATACTAAGGGATGCTATTTGGGGTAGAAAAGTATCTATGGATGATTTTTTTATATATATATTTTTCTTGCTCATTTATTTTATTTTTTTACAAAATACATGCAAAGGACAATTTATCCAGACTTTGAGGATCAGGGAAAATTTCCAGGACTGGTTTACATCTAAATTGTAAACTTAGAATAAGTAGCAATTAAGTAAACAAAGATGGCAGGGTGGCAGGGGCTGGTGCAGGGGGAAGGACCTCAGGCAGAACAATATGAAGAGGTAAATTATATTCCTCTGCTTAAGACATTTAGACTGGTGTCTTTTTCCTTTATTGAAATTTAACTTTCACATGGCCCATCTGATAAGCCAGGAACACAACAGGAGGAGTAGCTGGGGAGGGGAAACATGATAGGCTCAATTTTGGACAAGTCCTGTTTAAACTGTCTGTGAGCATCCACCTGGTTTTCTCAAGAAGACAGCTAAATATTCAAGTAGAAATCCTGGAGAGTGGCCTAGCCTGGAGAAGAGATTTGAGAATAACCAACATATAGATCGTGAGTAAAAGCCTGAGTGCATGAGATTGCCTGGACAGTGAATGTAGAGTAGGAAAAATGCCCAGCATATAACTCGAGGGAACAGTGACTGCAGCTAAAGAATCCAGAGGAAAATTCTTTAAATGCAAAGGAAAATCAGAAAAGTGCAATGCTATAAACTCCATGCTAAGAAAACACGTCAATGAAGAGGAATGCTCCAATCTGTCAAATGCCACGAAGGTGATCAAGTAAAATAAAGCCTAAAGGAATCTGCTGAATTTAGCATCAAGGAATTTTTGATCACCTTGAAGGAAACAGTTTAGGTTCTTTATGGAAGCAACAATAACAAAAACCATACAACAATTCCAAAACCAGCAGAGCAGAGGTGAGAGCTGAGGACGTGAGTGCCACACACCACTCAGAGAAACCACAGAACAGATGTAAGCACAGTTTTCAATCTATATATGAATGTGTAAATAATTATAAACAGAACTGCTAATAGATTATAATTTTTATATCAAGACAAAAGCAACTTGGTTGAACTCCATAGAAAAGCATGAATCCCTACCACTGAGGTTACCTCTTTTACTGAATAAAAAAATGAGAAATGAGAAAAATTGTACCTTTTCTTTAGTCATCCAATGATTGCTATCTAGGCACATTTGTTAGGCAATTTCCTAATCTTTTAATCTTCATATTTGCATAACACTTTAAAATTCAGAAATGTTTACTCAGCCTCAGAATCTTATCTCCACTATTATTATTTTTCTCCATTTTACACATGGGGAATCTGAGGTCTAGAGAGTTTTAAATGATCTTCATAGATCACTCAACACTTCAAAGAATGGCCAGAATCACTCATTTGATTCAATGAAACATCCCCAAACACCTATTTCAAAGTTGTTTTTCATTATATCTGATTCCTTAAAATCCTTGGGGAGACAGATAGCATGATATTCTTATTCCTCTTCCAAATATGAGAAAACTTATATGTAGGAAGTTCAAGAGATGGAGCCAAAGAGTGTGTATTGTAATGGACAAAGGATGGATCTTTCCAGAAAATCAGATGGCCATTCACTTAGGAACAAATTCCATCAAACCACTGATTCTCCATTTGCACGGTTTTTAAATGGAACACATATCTGCCTCATAGCTGTGAGGATGAACCAAGATGAAAGGTGGAGACATCTAGGTTAGACCAAAACATGAATAATCAACATATATAATCCCCCTTTTCCCTTCTTCTCCACTTAGATCTCACGGGCAGGCTATCTGACTCCAGGATGGCAGTAATAAACTGCGTAACTACCATAATCATTGACCCATTTACTCATTTTTAAATCTATGTGCACACTAGTTTAATGAGAATCCAAGAGGTTTACTTTGTAGAAATTAAGTTCCTTATCATTTTTATAAAGTCCCTCCAATTATGTCATTATAGTTTTGGAATACTTCTAAAAATTACCTCTTTTGCTTTCTGCAGATATATTCTGAGAAGTAATAGTTCTGTGACTCTTAGGGAATAGAGAATGAAGAACACTTATTTTGTGTTAAATGATGATATTATTAAGATGTAGAAATTGTTTCAGACTTTATAGCTTATATTTTTGGGCATCATATGCAGTTCTGCTTATATGATTAGAAAACATGAAGACTGATGCGAAATACATTCAAAATCCTTTGCAAACTCAGTGTGAGTTTAACTTAAACAATGAAATATATATTTATACACACACGGACACACATATATTGATGTGGTGCTTCAGTGTCTTAAGCATTGGCTACTTGTGGGAATGTATTCTGGAAACAAAGAATAGAGCATCTTAAAATTGATGCCAGTGTTGTATTTCCAAATGGAAAGTGAATGCAACAGAAATATTTTTTTCATATCTTTAATATAGTAGTGTTGCCAGCATCATTATCCACTGGTCATGCTAATCTCAAAATGCACAATATGTTTGTGTGATCTCTACAATCCAAAAAAAATGTTGAAAGAGGTGATAATATACAGCTTCATTTTAGTATTTATTATCAGATCATTAAAATGTGCATCAGCCTTAAAGAATCTCATCTTGAGAACAATATATACTCCTCTTTAATATTGTGCCACACAGTGTGCTGGATGTGGCTCTGGAGAATTCTCTGCACTCCTGAATCTGTAAATACTCATGAGCAGCTTAGCAATGAAACAGAAAAGAGATGTGTAAACAGCTGCTTTATACGCGTTTTCAAAAGACTTTGTGTTCTGAGTCTTAATATTCATGGAATTTGTTTTAAGTTTAGAGAAAGAAAAATGGAATTTAGTACAGCTGTGAGTCAAAAATTAATTCCAAGGAAATGGAATAATATTTCCTTTCCTAACACATCGCAACAAAACATCTCCTTGGTTTGGATGTGTATATTAATTTGAGAGGCCTTGTTTTTCTGGGGTAGAAAAAAATAGCACAGTACATAGTTTTACATACAATAAACTCATTAGAAAGAAACTAATTAACAAATTAAGTTTTTCCATGATTAAAATCAGTTTACCAGTGTTTGCATCATATCTTAGAAAATTTATTTACTCAGGCTGCCCCTTACTCCCTCCACCCACATTTGAACAGAAGCCTATCACATCCTCATATCTTGCTCCATTAACAGATATTGTAGTTGAGCCATCTCTATTCCTTTTCCTGTTAGATTTTCCACATGCTTCCTGATAACTCACACTTTTAAAATAAGTATTGCAATATCATATTTAAATATAAGATTTGATACAAAGTTATAAAATATGGTTTCTAATATTTTCCCTTTTTTATTAGTAGATCATATGGATATATAACTTTCTGCCTATTTCACGTTATTTCAAAGCTCAACTTCAATACTTCTGGTATTTAGTGAGCTACTAAGAAAATTCTGGAATATACTTTACAGATATTAATGAGATTTCACAAAATGAAACGTTCTGATTTGTCTAACATTATGATTACATGCTAGAATCATAACACAGACTCAAAAAATATACCAGTTTCTTTTAGTATGGAAGAACTAATGTAATGATTAATTCAATATTGTACCAAGTTGTTGCAAACTGACAAAGGACATTTTTCATAACTTTTATAACCCTTTCTTCTAATGCATGTATTTATTCATAAAAATAGTATATATGCTTCTTTCTTAATCATTCTTTCATTAGTTGATATCCTTGTTTGAAATAAACTACAAATGCCAAAGAATAAAACTTAATGTACCAGCATTATTAATAATAGTACAATAAGACAATTTAGAACTCTAATTATCAGGAATGGTTTAAATAAGTTATACTATATCCATACAATGGAATAGTATATAGTCATTTAATGGATGTTGTAGAAGAATACTTACTGAAATAGAAAATTGGTCCTGCCAAGAAAAGTAGAAGCAGAATACTTGGTATAACTTTATGAAAAAAGTATCCAAGATCTTAGTAGGGGTTATATTTGAATGGCCATATTAGTATGCCATAAGGTTCTGTTCCAATGTGGATGAAAGGATTAAGGTGCAGCCTGAGTAAATAAATTTTCAGAGATGTGATGACTATATGTGATTTTAATCATGCTGACTTTTAAATCTTTTCTTCATGTTTCTCTGCATTGGGTATTTATCATTTTTAAAACTATAAAAATATCCTAAAGATAACATGATTAGATAGAAGAGGGGGAAAATTGAGCACAGAAGCATTGCTCGGTCCATTCCTGCCAGAGAGTATGGTGCTAGGTTCATATTAATCCACCATTCTCTGCCATCAGACTCCCTCAGTAAAAAGCTAAGAATAAGAAAGACTGATATTAATGGCAAAAGGTCCACAAGACATAGAATGGATGACTTTTTTCTCTGGCTCCTCATTATGAACTTATACCAGACACATTCTCAGGTAAAATTATTATTCTTCAACCTATTTGAAAAAAAATTATTATCATTATCTGGTTTTCCCACAAATTCTGGGCTTGACCATTCCCTTTTACTATTAAACATATGCTGGTCAAATAGCTGTGTGACCAGTAGTGTATAATATTGTTATAGAACATACCTAAAACCCACTATCTTGGTTTTCAAGTGGAATGTACCTGAGAGATAGCCATGTGCAATCCCTCATACTTTGTATTTTGCAAAGGCGAAAAGCACTTTTAACCTATTTTGCAAATGAAGAAGACAAGATCATCTCTGTTAACCTTTATCTTTACTTGATATTAAATCATCTGGCACATTTGTCATTTTTCCTGCTTTTGGCATTTTCTGCACGTTGTTAATGCTGATTCTATCTGGTCATCTGCCAGAGGGAAATCAGGTGTCAACAGTCACTTCTCCATTCCAGAGTTCCTAAAGGAAATGAAGACACAATTTCTTAATTCAAAACATTCATTAAAAGCAACAAATTCTTACAGCATATTTAAAATATCTCTTTAACTTAAGGATACTGAATGTTTCTTTTTTTATAATGGGATTGGATACCAGGGTAGCTTAACCACTGAGCCACATCTCCAGCACCCACCCCCCCTACCCCTTTTTAAATTTAGAGACAGGATCTCGCTGAGTTGGTTAGAGCCTCACTAACTTGCTGAGGCTGACTTTGAACTCATGATCCTCCTGCCTTGGCCTCCAGAGGCACTGGGATTATGGGTGTGCACCACCACACCCAGCAAGATACTGAACTTATCATATATTTTTTCAGTTTACAGGTTATTCCACAATTATGTGATCCAGAGGTAAAGATAGGTCTAGAAGTCAAGAATAATTCTATGACTATTACAGTTTTTATCAAATATGGCAAATACCATGTTAGGAAAAACAGCACAAATTTCTTGCTTTATTTCTAACATGTGATTCTAGAAAACAGTGAAAAAAGTTTAAATGATAGTAAAAATAAAAAATATACTGAAATTAATTATGTGAATGACAAAAAAATAATCTACATAAAGTTGTAACTAAATTGGCTTGAAATATCTCATAGAGACAGAGATATATTTGTGTTAGGGGACCATTACCCTAAGAGTTAAGAGCCATACCTGTTAGGCCCTAAACCAAGAATAACCTTGGGCAAAACTCAGGATCTTTCAGGGATAAGGTTGCTTAGGCATACTTAACATAGGAATTTTGATTAGTATATATTTAATGGTAAAGGAAAGAGTTAAACTCATGATAATAATGAAGAAATGGACTTGGCAATCTAGTGGGTGCATTCTGCTCAAGTTTTTTTTAAAAAATACCAGCACGCATGCGCGTGTGTGTGCGCGCGCGCACACACACACACATTCTCCAAACATTTCTAAATTTTAAAACATAAAGTTATACTAGAGATGAAAGCTTATATACTGAACTAGCCAACCTTTCTATTTGCAGCCAATTACCACCCCAATATAATGTTTCACTTTATATAAATTCATTTATTCTTTTATTCATTTCAACTATGTGATCGTATAACTATAAAATCAACATTTGGTTATTTTGAATAACCCAAAATAGCAAATAATTTAAAAATCACTTCCACTTGACTTTCAAATCTATTACATGCATTGTTTTTTCCAGAAAATTTACCTCATAATTATATTGTGTGAGAATGAAATGAGTTTCTATTTCAAATTCACACACTGAATTCTGGCTGCTAGATGATGAGAAGCAACCCAGGGTTAACATTTGCCATGTTCCATGGATAATTAGAATCAATTGCATGTGCCTTTAACCCTAAATTTTGTATCAACTTTTTAAAATTTTTAATTTTTTAGGTACTGGAGCTTAACCTCAGGAGTGCTTTACCACTGAACTGCATCTCCAGTTCTTTTTAGTTTTTATTTTGGGACGGGGTCTAAGTTGCCCAGGATGGCCTGAAACTTGTGATTCTCCTGCCTCAGGCTCCCGGGTAACTGGGATTATAGGCGTGCACTACCATGCCCAGTTGGTATTAACTCTTTAAAGCACAGTTGCCATCCACCATTTTAAGTCCTGTGTTGGACCTTATCACAATCTCACCTTTCCTGCACAAAGTCTTCACACTGTATGTATTCTTCTGAAGGATTTGGTTTTCACAACTCTAAGAGCATTATCATCTCAGTTTCTATGAGAGTTACTTCTCACAGTACAAAGATAGGAAAGCCTTTAGGAAAAGAACTCTTACTCATGCTTACAGCGCTTTAAAATTATTATTACAGGAGAATACCTCTTATTTTCTCCCCAACCTTCACCATAACTGGATTCAATTCAGGTAAAGATTTACTTAAAGGCTTCTCTTTTTGCTTAGTGTATTGACCACTTCACTGGTTTTCATTCACTTCAGAACTTCGAATGACTCACACGGTTCACTCTATATATATATTTGCTTTCTTGTCAGCCTTTTTTGCCCCATCTCTAGATTCTTAATGTTATTTATTGTATGTATTTTACTTATTTANATATATATATATATATATATATATATATATATATATATATATTTGTTCATGGTGCTGAATTACGTCCCCAGCCCAAAACATGGTTTTTTGTTGTTGTTATTGTTGTTTGTTTGTTCTTTTCTTTTTGGTTCTGGGGATCAAACTCAGGGCCTTGTACATGTTAAGTAGATGCTCTATGCTGAGCTATATTCTCAGCCCTTTTTTATTCTAAAGAGTTCATCTCAACCCATAACTTAAAAATTTTTGGTTTTGTGTATTATAATACTTCAAGGCCCCACTTCCCAGTGCTAGTACAACATATTTTGACCACCAACCTACCACCATCTGGATTTATTAGGCCCTTTGTAGTTTGAAATATTAGTAGGTGATTATTCCACAAAGGCTCAGCATCATGTTACTTTGGGCACAATGTTATTAATTACTAAATTTCTGTATATACTCATTCAAATTTCTGGGACTTCCTTCATTTATTTATTCAACAAGTATTAATGAGTATATATTATGGGTCACCAATCTTCTAGCTGTTATGGATACAGTAGTTAATGTAGCAAACTGAATGCCTATTCTTTTGTAGGTTATTTTTTATACATGGACAATAACAACATTAACAAAGACAAAACAGACTGTGAAGAGGGCTGTGAAGAAAACACAATGGAGAAATGGATAGGAAGTGTTTAGGTGAAGATTCAGATCAGGTGATCATGAAGACATCTGAGGGGGTGACATTTGAGTTGACTCCAAAATGACCAAAGGAAATCAAACAAGCAGTCAGACAAATGTGAAGATCCGGCACATTAGCACAGATGGAAGGGCCACATGGAGGTGTGAGTTTGGCATGTCAGTGGTGTGCCCTCTGCTTGAAACACAGTGAGTGAGCAGAAGAGTTGAATGAAATGAGGTTAGGGATAAGGTGAAGTCCAAGTCACACAGAGCATTGTGAGCTATGGAAGGAGACAGCAACAGGAAACCATTAGAGGGCTTTATTTAGCAAAAGCATGTTCTGAATTATATGTTTTAAAAAATCATTTGCTGAATAGAGATGAGACTGTGGAGTGGCAAAGTGAGAGTAGACAAGTTTCTTGTGCACTACAGAACCATGCTTAAGACCATTGGATACTTTCATTCTGTAGTTCCAAATACCACAAGAATTTTTGGATACATGTTATCTGGTTTTTGTTTTTTAATATTAACCTTCAGAACTGATTAAAGATAAAGGAATTATGAAATTAAAGAGATTCCTAGTGCTTTTGCCCAGGCTGCTGAGTGAATGATGGTGTGATGTGCTGTAAGGGAGTTGGCTGTGGGAAAAGAAGGTTGTTGGAAGAGGCAATGCTGTAGCTTGGGTTTTAAGCATCCTCCAAAGGCCCATGTAAAGGCTTTGTCCCTAGCTTGTCATTATTGGGAGGTAGTAAAACATTTAAAAGGTGAGACCTATTCAGAGTTCTTCAGTCATTGGGGCATGCCCTTGGAGGAGATAGTGGCACTGCAACTGTCTCCCCTCTCTTTCTCTCTGTCTTACATCCTGGCCATGAGCTGAGGTGCTTTGCTCGGTCCCGTGCTTCTGCCATGGTGTGCTGTCCTATGCTCAAAGCAACAGAGCCAATCAGTCAGGGGTTGAAAACTCCAAAACTGTGAGCCAAAACAAAGCTTTCCTTTTTGTAAGTTTGTATCTCATCTCAGACATTTGGTATAGCGATGGAAAGCTGACCAACAGAGGCAGGTTTTTGCTTCTTTCTTTGTATTGGTACTGGGGATTAAACTCAGGGGTGCTTTACTACTAAGTTATATCCTCAGTCCATTTTTTTATTTTTTGTTTTGAGCCAGAATCTCACTGAGTTGCTAAGGGTCTTAATAAATTGATGAGACTGATCTTGAATTTGCTATCCTCCTGCCTCAGCCTCCTGAGTTGCTGGGGTTACAGGCATGTATCATCATACCCAGCCAGATGTTAACTTTTGGCATACCTATTAAATTTTCAGTAGAACTCTCAAGCACACTGTTGGACTTTGAATCTGGATATTGGGTGACGTCAGGACTAGACATATAAATATGAGAGGACAAATGAGATCATATAAAGAATACATCCAAATCTTCAGTTTTTAAAACGGCATTCAATATTATCTCCTGGCTTCTCCTCACACAAGTGGGAAAAATTGGAAATGATTCTAATCAAGCATCCTGGAAGTGGAGGTGTATGTCAAGAGCCATCTCTCTGAGGTAACTCTTCTCCAAACATGTTTATTTTAAGAGTGGAAAATTCATTATGGCAACTTCATTTTGATTTGCTTCTATGACCAGAAGAAAAGAAACCTTCTCTTTACTCTCAGAGTCTGACTTTAAAATCTCTGTAGGAAAACTGTTCATGCAGTAGCTGCAAATATTACTGACATCACAGTATATTATCCAAGGACAAGGGTCAGAAATTCTACAAGCAAACTTATATTCTTGTGAGATTTCCTGGCAGATGTTGTAGATAGAAAAGTTCACTCAGAATTCCAATAAGCAGATAAATATTTGCATGGTTTTATATAGAAAAATATTTATATCTTTAAAATTGCTTCTTTGCTTATCACTAGAGTAGTAGCATCAGGGCCTGGTGCCCAATAAATGTATGATGACATAATAAATATACAGATGATCACTGTCATCCCTTGACACTTTTTAGTAAAGTCTGTCATGTATTGCAGAAATGCATAACTTGGTGCACTACAGAACCATGCTTAAGACCATTGAATACTTTCATTCTGTAGTTCCAAATACCACAAGAATTTTTGGATACATGTTATCTGTTTTTTTAATATTAACCAAGTGAATCTTGCCATATTAAATGTTTTTAGAATATGGAAGTGAAGTTTCATTTTTCTATGCATGATTGTTTAATTCTTATTGATCAAAAATAACTTTGAAAATTCTTATTGACTCTTTCATCATGATTGCAGAGAGTTGGACAAATAAATAAATGTCTAAGTCAGTGATTGTATCTAGTGGTAGCTACATTTAAACATTGTTTAAAGTTTGTTTCCTTATGTTTTGTTTTAGTGTGGTAGTAACCCCTTCCTGAGTGGGTCCATTTATAATCCCTGAGGAGATAGTAAACTCTAAAATATATAACTCTTGTAATCAAAGAAAACTGTTCTTGTTTTCTTCTCCAGTCATATGCATTTCCATCACTCATAACACCAAATAACATGCTTTAAAGTTGTGGTGTCTTCACCAGTAGAACTGTTTCTGCCAATTCACTATTCTCTTCTTCTTTTAATGCATATAACTATTAATCTCTTTTTAGTCTAAAAAATTCTAATGCCATAACAATCTCACTCATCAATGTTTCAAATTTTAAGAAAAGCATTCTTGTTATTACTTGACTTATGTGCAACATTTAGTGTCTGGTATTTAACTGCTATTTATTTGCTCTTTGCATTTCAAATTAACTGTACCATTTTTCTTTTCCATTGTCTTAGTAATAATGCTCCAAATGCATTATGGGAAAATAGTCATCTTTATAAGACAATGGAAAATTCCAATTCTTATTACACAAACAGAGAGATTAGTGGATATATTTGGGTAAATAATTAAAATTCATTTATTCATTTAATGCATTTTAAAGTCCTAGTTATTGTGCTATTGGTAGGGATATAAAGATGAATATGATACAGTCTCTGCTCCCAAAAGGCTTAAGTAGTAGAGGAAAGTGGATATACAAGAGTAGGTACACCAAAGTGTCACTGAACTTTAATGGCAATAGGTGGAGGAATGGAGAGAGGGAGAAAGGCATTTTCAATTTAGCTGTAATAACCTTCATAGAGAATGTTTTTAAAGGAAAATAAACCACATGATCAATATAATCCTCATCCCTTTTACTGGATATTTTTATTTTTTGAAAAAGCTATCTTTAACAATATTCTTTTTTCTTTGATGCCAAATCAATTTTTTTTTTTTACAAATTGTTGCTTTTATTTGTATAGATACTTGCATTGGATAGATTGGATAAGCAGTTGAAGGGATACAAGGCCACATCACCTTTTGAAACACAAAACTTAAAAAACTTGTGTTTTTATTCACCAGGATATAAATATAAAACTATTGGGTTTTATTGATAATTATGATAAAAGTTAGAACATGGTTTAGATATAGCCTAAGGCTCTTTCCTAGAGGCCTCCCTTTACCCTGTACTGGGGATTGGTTGAATTTAGGGCCTGGCACATGCTAGGCAAAAGCTAAGAGCTCTACCATTGAGCTATATCTCCAGCCCTTTTTATTTTGAGACAGGATCTCATAAAGTTGTCCAAGATGGTCCCAAACTTGTAATCCTCCTGCATCAGGCTTCTGAGTGACTGGGATTACAGATGTGTACCCCTGCACTCAGTTACAAGACTAACTGGATTTACATCTTTTCACCATTGTTCAGCCAGATGATTCTTTTATGTAGTTGAATTCAACTCAACAATAATTTGAGTGCTAATCTATAACTATATATATATATTTAACAGGTATTTAACTGCTATTTATTTGCTCTTTGCATTTCAAATTAACTGTACCATTTTTCTTTTCCATTGTCTTAGTAATAATGCTCCAAATGCATTATGGGAAAATAGTCATCTTTATATATATTCGTATGTTTATTTTGGGACCAATGTTAATTCTCCTGCTTTTAGTTTCCATGTAGACCTAACAATTTTCATTAAGGATTTGTCCTTTGACTTTTCTTTTAGAGAAGAAAATAAGTTCACTAAATAACAACAGAAATTAAACAGGATTTCCAAGAAAAGTGAAAGGAGAACAGGTATAAGAAAAAAAATTTTTTTAAAGAGACAGAGATAGAGAGAATTTTTTAATATTTATGTTTTAGTTTTCGGTGGACACAACATCTTTATTTTTTATTTTTATGTGGTGCTGAGGATCGAACACAGCGCCCCGCGCATGCCAGGTGAGCACGTTACCGCTTGAACCACATCCCCAGCCCCAGGTATAAGAAAATTTGAAAGTTGATTTACCCATTTTGAAAAAATAAATCCTTGTTACTTATATTGGAATTAACAAAGAATTTTTACATTTTAAACTAAGTTTCAAGGTCACCTCTCTTATCTTTCTCTTACTCCTCAACATAATGTTTTATGCTCCAATCAGTTCATTTTAAATTGTTCTTGATGAGATCACAACAACGACCTGAAAGCAAGCCCACTTACCTTTTATTTAGAGCTTTTGGCAATATTTGACATCAGTGACAGTACCCACATCCTTGAAACATTGTCACCTTTGCCTCCTGATCCTAGACTTCCTTTCATCTAATTTGGTCACCACTCCTTCAAAAAAACAAAAACAAAAATTAAAAAAACCCTCTGCACTCACTGAGATTAAAAGGAATTAGAGCTCACCCTAATGATCTCATTCTAATGTGATTACATCTGCAGGACCCCATTTGCTATATACGGTTCTGTTCATGAATATGGGAGTTGGGACTTTGACTGCCTTTTGGTGACACAACTCAACTCATAATGTTTAGTAAATAGGAATATAGAAATTTATTGACTTTTTTTTTAAAGTTACATAGTGTTCCAAATACTTTATATGACTTATCTAGTGCTCACAATATATCCAATACTATTCACCTTCATTTAATGAAAAAACTGAGTATGGTGCCTACAGTCACTTAACTAGTAAGTGACATGATAGGGATTCCAAACCAGTTGAGTGAATAAATTAAACAATGATATAATTGCCTATGTGGTTTATAGTAAGCATAGGTTGATTGACGAATGAGGGCTCATAAAACTATTTCAATGACTAGTTGTTGAATGAAAGAATGAATGTGTTTCTAGGTCTTTTAGAAGCTACCTCTTATAACTCTAGGCATTGTTTCAATGACCCTATCCTCTTCCTTAGCTCAGTATTATAGCCATAGTGATCTTTTGTCTCTTTGAATTATTCTCCATCATTCCCTCCCTACCTGTTCACATTTCTTCTGATGGTTAGTAAAAACTATATATCTTCTATATTCCTCTGGCCTTTTAATTTGAGGTTTAAAATTGGTGTCCTTGGCATTTGTTCTTGGCTCTCTAATGCACTCTGCTCTGGCTTCCTGCTGACCGTTTCTAAGCACTAACCTGGTAAGACTGAGCTCCAGCCTTGCTATGTGGCTGGTGCCCAGCTTCTTCGTGAGGTGTTGGTTGAGTGGGATAGGCAGATACTGAACCAAATGATCAGGCATCGGGCTTTCTCCATGATCTGAGGGAAGGCATCCGGACTCTACAGAGGGATGGACAGTAATTAAATTTCACAATGATGTTTCAAGAGGACAATACAATTCTTTCATTTAACAAATGCTCATCAAAAGAGACTTGGAAGTCCTCACTCTGGGGATGCAAGCCACTGAAAAACAAGAACCAAGTGGAATCCTCAACTTCATCAAGAGTCAAGAGTAGGTTACAGAAGAAGGGGTTGAATTACAGAAAAGCTCAGACACATTCCAAGGACTGCCTTTTTGCCTCACTGAGCTTTAATTGGGCCACTTTTGTGTGCGGGGATTTTTTTCCTCTCGGCATTTAAAAGGTGAAATTTGGCCTCTGACATTTGCATAAGAATGGAAGAGATTCTCCTCACACACTTAAAATGCTGATAAAACTAGTAAAATATATATTTTAAGAGTTTATGTCCACCAACCATACACATATTATTTGAACTGAAATATTTGAGCTGAACAGCGTTGGTAGTGAAAGAGAGAGAAGGATTTATGACCATGTGTTCACACACATAAATAATAAAGACCAGGTTGAAGATGACCTGAAACAGTTCTTATAAATCAAGAGAGAGATCAAAAATCTGAGGTTTGAGCTATTAGAAATTTTCATTCATGTCTTTTATTGACTCTGAAAATTATTTTGAACATGTTTATTTTTGTTAGCTTTCATTGCTTAATAATTTTGCACTGTGCTATCCATTTACAATATAAATTTTTATATCTTTAAATTAATTAGTTTGTTAACTAGTACATGCACATACTTTAAGGGGATTGATATATTTCTATTATTTTTGTGTGTGTGGTGCTGGGAATCAAACCCAGGGCCTTATGCATGTCAACAAGCACTCTACCAGAGAGCCACATTCCCAGCTTGTATTTTTAAATAATGTGTGAATAATACTTTGTCTTCACTATCTTCCAAAAAAAAATACAATATTTAATACTTTACAATAGCCATTCAAATGTTTCACAGTCAAATCATAGAGTATGATTACTGGTTTTTTCCTTATTTTATGTGTGCCTGAAGTTATTGATTGCCTTATTTTTTTACATATCCCCCCTTTTTTTAAAATAAATTCTTAGTACAATTATCCTCAAGTTCAATTATATCATAACATTTCTAGTAGCTCATATTATTTCTGGCTTGGAACAAACGTTCTCCTTAAACCTGAGCTGGCTGCTGTTTATGCTGTCTTCTTAGCTGTTCCTTTGCTGTTATCTATGGAGTCCTCTTTGTCTTCTCCTGTATTATTTCCCGTTTCCTTTATTTAGTTTCTTCTCTTTCTGGGTCTGTTCCTTTATTGTTATTGAAGATGTTCTTTAGAACTTTTGTAGGTTGAAAAGAGGTAAAGTTTATGAGGATGGGACACTTCACTGTGCCAGTCATATTGCCTAATCTGTATTGGTTGCCCTCCACAACTGGTACACAAATTTTATCTTGGCATCTCCAAGATAGTAAAAAAAAAACATCTGTGAGATTCTCTTGTGTGTATATTCTGCTTTCTATTACACATGTATATATCTCTTAGATCCATAGGGGATTGACTCTATAACTCGCTTCAGGTACCAAAATTCACTGATGTTCACATCCCCTATATAAAATGGTGCCACACATCTCATATACTTTAAATCATCTTTGATAGTATTTATCATAACTAATACAATGAATGTGCTATGTAAATAATTGTCATGCTGTATTGTTTAGAGAATAAATGATGAGAAAAAAGTCTGCACGTGTCCAGTACAAATGTATTTTTTAAAAAACATTTTCAATCTCCAATTGGTTGAAATGTGGAATCCATTCATATGGAGGACCAACAGTAAATGTATCTATATAAACATAGAGAGTGAGGAAGAGTGTTTAATAAATTTTCTAATTCAATTGTGGCAGCTGACAAGTTGGAATTTCTAGCACAAGTCAATGCTGCAGTGTTGAGTTCAGGGGCAGTCTGCAGGCAGAGTTCCTTCCTCTTCTGGGGATCTCAGTATTTTCTCTTCTTCCCCTGACCCCCACCTTTTCTTCTTTTCTCCCTCAACCCCTCCTGGATTCTAGCTCCTTACCCTTGGTTCTTATTTACCCCATTAGTAGCTCAGGATCCAGTTTTCTTGTAGCTGCTTAAGTAAGTAGTCTCTACTTGCTTTCCAGATTCCAAATTTTTGTTCCTATTATCTCCTGTCCTGCTCTTTCCTGACACTCACAATTTATATATTTTTAAAAAGTTATTTATAGCAGTTACAGTAAGGTTTTGAGGATGAGTGGAATTGTGTTGAAACGACAATGTAACAGAGAACCTATTCATAGAGATCTAGCATCCAACATATTTTTTTAGTTAGAAGAGAATTTACACATGGAATGTTTAACTGATTCTCTTGTCACCCAAAAGTCATTCACTGAAAATACTGAATATGGATTGGTCTTGTCCCTGACTACTTCTTCATATGCTAAGTGTTGCGTTTAAACTTGTCTTTCCTGGGATTTATGAGGAAATACAATGTGGCAGTAACAATCCTAACAACTTCCATTTCTATAGTGCTTTACAATTTCCAAGACATTTTCATGTATGTTTTCTTTTAGTAAAAGTATGAGAGTATTTTGAAATTATGAAACTACAAGGTAAGAACACTTTTTTATTTCCCATATAATATTTCATATACAAAGTCACTGAGAATCAAGGTGATGGGACAGGAAATCATACTGCTGTTTCTGAGGTTTGACCCTTGGTAAGTTATTTCCAAATGTCAACAGACAGTCCTCTGTGCTGTGGTAGGTCATCCAAGGAAGCATGGCTCCCTCCTGTATGTAGATGGGCTGGGTAATTATGGCACCAAGGCTGCCTGCACTGGTCCCTGAAAAGTCACATTTAGTAGAATCTTTAATAAGTATCCTCTTTGTTCAGAAACTATTCAATCTGGAATATGATCTCTCTCTCTCTCTCTCTCTCTCTCTCTCTCTCTCTCTCTCTCTGACTTTCCACTACTTATGGGAGTAATTTTATCTTTCAGTAAAAAGCCTTCAAGAATATTATGTCCTTGGAGGAAAGTGGGAAGGGGAAAGAAATTCCACATCATGGTGAGTGACTCAAAAATTATAAAAAATTAATATAAAAAAACCTGCAGAAAAGGGATAGAAATGTATGTACAAAACTGCTATTTTCCTTTTTTAAAGTGGGTTTACTTTTCTTTTGTGGGAAATTTTGAAAAGATTGAGAGAAAGACTTTTCTGTTTCTAAGCCACTTTGAGGTGTTTGGAGTTCTGAGACTCTGCAGTGGAAAAATATGGGCCTGGAATAATTTTATCTTTCTCATTCTCCACAAAGTCTAACCACAGCATCCTATTGCATTTGAAAGCTCAGACAGAGGAAAGATGTATGTATGGGGCAGGAGGAGCTCTTTACAGCACTTTGTACCTATGTCTACATGAAAAGACATCTGTGTTCTAACCAAGAAAACCCAGAGTCTTCACTATAAGCAGCAGTTGCCACTGGAGTGACTGGTGTCATAGTGCATTGAGGATACCACCGAGGGATATGAAACCACCGTGACATGTGGACAAGTTCCAACTGCTTTCACGAAGCTTATCCAGCCAGTGGCAGGAGCATCATGAGGAGTGAGCAGAGGGTCCTTTCAAAATACTGGACTCACAATCACAATGATCTCAAATTCAGACTGGACATTATTTCCAAATGAGGTCATGCGTGCAGTGGCTGAGCCACACTGACAGGACTGAAAGAAGTCCATTGTATTCCTTTAAACTCTTGCCTTGCCTCTGACCCGTCACTGCTGACAGCCCGAATCAAACTCCCAGCATGTCCCACCTTGACTTCAGAAACCTCTCAAAGGTATTCCCTACCCTACCACCTATTCTCCAAAGAGCAACCAGAGTGATATTTTAAAATGCAAATAGCATAATCCTGATCACACCTTCCAGTGTATTCCCATCAAACCTAGAATAAGTCCTAAACCCTCAATACAGCCTGCATAACCCTACATGATCCGAACTTTAACTAACACTACTTCTTTTCAATCAATTTCACTGCATTCCAAGCAGACTAAGAACCATGCTATTCCTTGAAAATGGCAGGGATATCCCATCTCAGGGCCTTTGCACTTGCTGTTAGCTTTGCTTGGAAAACTTTTCTGCTCAGATACTTAAATGGCTTGCTTCCTCCTTTCATCTAGGTCTTTCTTCAAATGTCATATCCACAGATAGGCATTCTTTGAATAATCTACATAAAAGCACATCTTTTTCCTTCAAGATGCATTGATTTTTTTTATAGCACACACATAAACATTTATTTGACTTTTTTTTCTTCCTTACAAAAATAAAAGCTTCATGAAGGCAAAGGCTGTATATTTTTCACGGCTAAATCTATTATGCCTAGAACAAAAGCACATGGAATAGCTAGGCACGGGGGTACACTTCTGTAATCCCAGCGGCTTGGGAGGCTGAGGCAGGAGGATCACAAGTTCAAAGCCAGCCTCAGCAAAAGCAAGTCACTAAGCAACTCAGTGAGACCCTGTCTCTAAATAAAATACAAAATAGGGCTGGGGGACTGGAATTGTGGATCAGTAGTAGAGTGTTTGCCTGGCATGTGTGAGGTCTTGGGTTCCATCCTCAACACTACATATAAATAAATAAAATAAAAGATCCATCAACAACTATATATATATATATATATATATATATATATATATATATATATATATATAAAATATATGTGTATATATATAAAATAAAAATTATATATATATAATTTTTATTTTTTATTTTTTTTAAATAGGTTGGGGATGTGGCTCAGTGGTCAAGTGCCCCTGAGTTCAATCCCTGGTACCCTTCCCCCCAAAATGCATGAATTATAGTAGCTGCTCAAAAAATAATTTGTGAATGAATGAATGATTGATCATTAGATCATTGCACATATGGTATACTACTCATTGATTTATTTCTTGCTAATGTTTTGTAACAAAATCTATAACCCAGAACATGGCAACTTAGGGAGTCACACCCTCTCCTTTTCTATCCCCAGTATTCTGTCCCATCCTCTGGCATTTTGGGGGGCCTCATACACCTGTATGGAAAAATGTAGGTGCATGTCTATGCCCTGGCCATTCTTGCCACTGTTGCAGCAAACACCCTTTTACACACTCCTTTGACTTAGGATTTTTACTCCAGAAGCAAGTCTATTCAGGAAAGAGGACTTATGGGCCAGGAAGTAAACACAACTGGGCAGGCAAATCCAGAGTTCTGGATGTCTGAGGCATGGTGTCTCATAGGGATCATAGCCTGTCATGCACAGATTCTCTGGCATGAGGAGGAGTATGACTGGAGCAGAGTGAGAACTATTAGTCAGTCACTATGGCTATTTAAGTTAAAGTTTGAATTAATAAAAATTTAATGAAACTAAAAATTTATTTCATCAGTTTTAATGATTACATTTGAAATGTTCCATAGCTATATGTGACTAGTGGTAATCCTGTAAGTCACTATCTAATGATAGAACATTTCATCAGAAGTGTTTTGGTTTTTTTTTTTTTTTTCCTGGTGCTTGGGATCAAACCCAGGGCCATGTGCATGCAAGATGCAAGGCAAACACTCTACCAACTGAGCTATATCCCCAGCCCATCTTTCTTTTCCTTTTCCTTTTGGTACTGGGGATTGAACCCAGTGTCATTCTACCAATGAACTATATTCCCAGCCTTTTTAAAAGTATTTTTTTTTTTGAGACAGGGTCTTCCTGAGATGCCCAGGATGGTCCGGAACTTGTGATCCTTCTGCCTCAGCCTCCCCAGTACCTGAAATTACAGCCCAGCGCCACCTCATCAGGCACATCCTGAAGTTTCTATTGGTAACCCTGTCTGGAGCAAGGGACCCTCAAACCTCAGTCCAGGTTCAAGAGCCAAACTCCACAACCATTGTTAAATCTATCTGATATATTCAGAAACCATTGAGCACTCACTATGTTCCGTGTGCCATGTGAATTATTGGGAAATCAGAAGTGAACAAGGCACAGTTTTGTCACCAAACAGCCACCAGCACTGTGAGAGAGGTTCTGTGGCCACATAGCTATAGATGCCTGGTGAAATCAGGCGAAGTTCTCACAGCCAAAATCTACCCCGCACTTACAGCTAAGTAACCTTGGGCAAAGCATTTGTGTTCCACTCGGGGAAAGGCAATACAGAAAAAAGAGGATAAAGAAATACAAAGATAATCCAGCAACATTTAAACCAAAGGAGCACTCATCGATTTCAAGATCCAGCATCCGTTATGTTAACAGAAACTTGTGCCTCTTGAATTAGACTGGATGTTAGAAGAGGGTAGAAATGGCCAATAAGTAACTCATTTTACTTCATAAAAAAAAAAAATTAAGATTGACTGAAGAGAAAATACAATGTTTTTTTTTTAAAAAACACATCTTTTAAAGTTTCTGTGGTTTGATGTTTATAGAAAAATGACTTATTTGTAATTCAAAATTTCCCAAAGTATATTCTTTCTAAGTTTTCCTCCTTGCTATTGTCTGACCATGACATCTAAAAGCTAAAGACACCTCCCAGAAGCGTTTGAGAAATCAGAACTAAGGAAAAAAGAAGTTTCTTAGCAGCTCCAGGATTGGGGGACTTGGTTAACTTTTCTTGGTATTCAGTTTCATTTATACTCCTAATTAGGGTTAAATTGTTAACTTGATTCTTCATTTCATATAAACTTCTGGTAATCGGCAACTGTCAGTCAGGCAATGTGGAACAAGCTATTCTGAAAGTGTAAGGACACAAGGTCAAATACACATTTTCCCTTGGGATGAATGCCCAGGCCCAGAGAACACCAACCATGTCAATTGTTGTAAATCGCCTCTCATTATCATAAATGCAATATTTCATCCAAAGATATTGTCTAAATAAACTAAATTGCCATTTATAATCTATTAGCAATTCCACATGTGTTTCACAAAATGGATTTTTACCCTTATCTGATTTAGATTCTAGACTCTGGAATTTCCGTATGCTTCCACTCTCTATGCTATGTATCTGTATCACCTTAAATATTTGTATTAAGTCCACATTCACACTTCTATTATTCCAGAATATTTACTCAATTTCAAAATGTTTATTTTCATAAATTTTAAGCATATTTAATATGCACAGACAATTAAATCCTTTAATATCATTTTCTAATGGGCTGAGTATAATGAGTTTATTCTGTAGGAAAACAAATGGAAACATTATAAACGAGTTTAATTCTATTTATGTGGCCTATAAGGAAGATTTATTTGAGGTGAAGAAAAATTGCCTTTGGAGAATTGGTGACTATGTTCTGTTTTCAGTACAATATCAGAAAGATAATAGTAATAGTTCCATCATGGAGGCCTTTTTTTGGGGAGGAGATTCATAAACTTCCCCAGTTGGGTCCTTCTTCCTTGAATAATGACACAGATCTATAGAATACTATTGTTACTGTCATTTTCTGTTGAGTACATATTTAAATTTCCTTTTAGTCTAACAACAGAGGTTGAATTGACAGCCAAACTGTCACTTGTTCTGAGCACCAATTTATGTGGTTCATAAAAAGTAGTTATGCTCGAAGACAACATATTTCATTGTAACATTAACTCTTATAGAGTAAAAACAAAACTTCAAGATTTTAAAATAAAATATTGGGAATATCCTATTTTCCTAGTCTATATCTAGTCATTGGCTAAATCAGTTTCAGGATTTTCTTATTTATTAGCCAGATTTCAATTTCTAAAAACTTCAGACACCTCTATAAATCTGGACATTAAACACATTTTTTAAGAGGAGTTCCAAATATTTTTTTGAAAGAGACTATGTCTTAGTAGAAAACATGTATCAATTTATTCAAGAAATAAATTCTACCTTTATGTCTACCTGATTGAATCATTTGATCAGTTTTTGTACATGTAAAAATCAATTTTGTGCTCATCAGTTCTAGCATTATAGGATTTAAACTTGGTACATTCAAAACTTTGATTCTTTAAGGATTCCATGTTCAAGAAGTGTAATGTACTTGCTTACTATTAGTGTTACTCTGATTTAAAGTCTTCTAGTATTATCATTAGAAATTTATGTAACAAGAATCTTCCCAACTCCTTTCTTTTCTTGATATTACACCAATAATTGCTGAACTTCATCTTTTAGTACTCTAGGATTTCAGATGTCCTTAGTTGGTTTCATTTTATAAAGGGGGCTTGGAGAAAACAAAAATTCCAATAACTATGGAAAATATGAATGAAATAAGGACTATCTCAGATGTTGTAATATATTGGATAGATCCTCCTTGGTAAATAGAAGATGCTTATTATAGTTCAAAGAAGGGAAATATAATACATAGCATTTCCCAAACTTAATTGACATCAGAACCCTTCTTTTAAGATTCTCCTATTAATATCTCAGAATCAGTGCTAAGCACACAGTATATTCTCAAGAAATGTTTGAATGAATGAGTAATAAATGAACAAATAAAAAAATGAGTTTGAAAAGTGCTAACTGAAAAGCATGTTATTTTATGAAATTTCCCTAAGGTCAGAGTGCATTTGTAATTTATGTTTTTTAGATACCTGTACCATCTGATATTTTCATGAAACTGATAAACACATGATAAATATTTGCTTTTATTGTTGGTAAAAGAAATCAAGAGATGTGACTTGTTAATAATATTTTTTAAAATGGCCTGTGAGGTGAGCACTACTGCCCTTTAAACCTGTTCTCTCACAAGCTAGTTTTCAAAGGACGATATAGGTGTCTTCACAGTTACTACAGTTGGAAGTGAGCTTGGTCAATGGTATCAAAACGAAAGTGACAATTATAATATCATAGCACACTAGCACTCTGTGTATGGTTAATATTTTGACTATCCAAAATATCACAGAAATGTGTGATCACAAAAGGGCTGCAGGAAGGATATGATATGCTGCAACAATCCAATTGAGGCCCTCTTTGTTGGGAAATAGAGAAATCCCTTTGACTTCATGTCCACATTCTCTCTTTGAAGGCAAACATAAGTGAGTGCCAGTTTCAACACCCCACACCACTGCTCTGAGAAGACCACAGAGTAGACCCAAGTGGGTATTTCCTGGCCACCTCTGTCTTTCCAGGAAAATGCCCTGGAGTGCACAGGCTTCATTACGGCCTTGGCAAAACACCAACATGCACCAGCTGCGTGTGGGACTGCTCAGCCCCCTGCCCAGCAGAAAGGAACAGAAGTCGTCACTCTTCCTCTACAGGTTTTCATTAACTCTCTTCTAATCTAGAGCATTAATTCTTGGACTTCTGGGAAAACAGAGTTGTCTAATCCTAAAATCTTAAAGGCAAACATCTTTCTTTTCAAATCTACTTCTGGAATTTGTGGGCTTTCAAAAGTAACATTCACAGCATATTTGAAATATCCACTATTTATAGAGGACAAATCAGTGGTGTGAGTTCCATCTATTACCTGTTATCTGAATGCACCAAATTAGAAGGAAAACTAGGGGGGCTGATATGGGGGGCAGGGTAGGAATCTGTTACTTCAGTTAGATTTACAGGGAGTCCTTGTAAACAGGGTGCTAAAAAGTGTGTTGGATTTTTTTTAACCTTTTGTGACACACAACAGAGCTGTGAAATCAGTGAATTAAATAGTTCCAGTCCCCTGGGCACACATGAGCAATAGCATAAAAATAGACAGCACCCATTATAACATTACTGTTATGGAGCAGATGGACAGCTTCGGTTTCAGGCTTTTGTCCTTACTTCAGAATGGGGCAGAACTGGGAAACGACTGTAAATTTTCTCAAAAGAGATGAATAGGAAAGCTGTTAACTTTTTTCTTATTAAAAAAAAAAAAGAAACCTGGAAAAATTCCAAATTACACATTTTGCAGCTCTTTGACTGCAGTTCTTTAGCTTTTGCTGCAAAACATCTGTAGGTGGTTAAGCATTTCCCACCCTCATTCCCCAAAATGGAATATCTCATTCCTGGCAAGACATCCAATGCCTGCAAAGACATATGTTTACCAAACCAGTTCACTGCCATATGTGTGCCAGTTTCTCCAGAGCATGCTGCATGTGAGTTGATTGGCTTAGCTTAAGAGATTCAGAAAGGAGAAACAAGCAGCAAACAGATATTGAGAAAGAAGTAAAACATGGGAGGAGAGATCAGGGCTGGGGATAGTGAGGGAGGGAGAGAGTACTTCTCATTTTATTTTTTAAACTTAATCTCTTGATTTTGCAGTAAATATTGATGAGGCATTTTCCAGTCATTTCACAGTAGTTTTTCTACTGCTAGATAATTTTCAAAGGTACTGAATGTCAAGATAATGGGTACAAAATAGGTGAGCCATAAGACTCTGAGAAAATTTGATATCTAGTCTTCTCTAAGTTTTTTCTATGATGAATAACAGGAGATTTCTCTAATAAAACAAATATTAAAAATCATTTGATTTCAAATTTTACTTTCAGATTTAGAAAAATTTCAAAATAGAATCTTAAATGTAAGATCACCTAGATCCAATGAGTAATATTATCCATCAATGGAAAAAAAGGACATGATTACTTAGATTTATTGAAATAAATACAAATTTTAAAATAATTGTACAGAATTAAAAACTCTTTTAGCAAGCAAACAAGGACATTATATATTTTCTTTTTCAAATGTTTTTGTTCTGCACATTAATTAAAATATTTTAATAAAAATATAAAATACAAATGAACAAACTGTTGGTCACAAGTATGATCTAAATGCTAATAGAAAAATACATTAATAATCCCCTGGGACATGTAATAATTTTATTTAAAGTTACTTTAAATAAAAAATATCATGTAAAGCATTCAAAAGGACAAAAGTTTGATATGATTATCTGGTATGAAACTGATATGGTTACAGATTCATTCTTGACACAGACTTTTTTCTAATTTTTATACCATTCAGAACTATTTAGAGTCAATGGATAGATCTGGATAAAGCTTTGAAATAGCAGAAATGTAGCACTACCAACAACTCTCATGTATTCCCAGAGAGTTTGCTTTACTTTTTGAAAAGATTCTGCTATTTAATAAGTTTTAGATTCTTACTTTTAATCTCACATTGCCATTTCAAAAAAAAAAAAAAAAAAGATCTAGTATTGCTCTGGCATTTTGCAGTGTTGTCATGGATACACAAGGATGGCACATCACTTCTACCAGTAAGCAAATAAGATTCTCCAAGAGCACTTGGTAGGACACACTAACCTTGCAGTATTGTTGGCTACAGAGAACTTAAAGCAAACAGTTTATGGTTTTAAAAGAAGACATACTATTATTTTAAAAAAAAAGATTAATGGGCAATTTTTGTATGTGTTCAACAATATTGGAGGAATTTAAAATTGTAAACTTCCTTTCATATTGCATATCAATTGTTATATTATTAATAGAAATCATCATGAGGATGATCAGTTTCTGTTTTCTAAGGCAATTGTAGTACTTTACAAGTACTAATTATTTCTAAAAAGGACAATGAAATAATCTTTATGTTATATGAGGGTCTTCCAGCAGGCATTTGAATGATTACATTTTACATCAGACCTTTTAATGGTATTTAAGATTTGTTGTATATTTTTGCTTTGTTTAATTTTATTTTTTGTTTATTTCTATTGCCTTCAAAGCAAATTCTGCTGTACATTTCAGACTAAAAAGTTATTATTTCATTACAAGGAAAATAGGTTTGCTTGATTATAGCAAATCAGTGTCTTATAATGATAAAGGAATGGTGATTAAAACCTTTAAAATTACATTTCAGATGAAAGAAAATACATGGATTATTAGTTCTGTGTATTAAATTTAGCAGCAATAAAATTCTGTTCCACAATTAATTTTACCAACTTATAGAGTAAAAAATAAATTGATAATGTAGATACTTTAAATTTTAAACTTTTTAAAAAACAGGTATACAGAATAAAGTATAATTATTTCTATGTGCATCTTGTGTGAAACCATTAACAACATTCTCACTTGGGAAGTTCTCCTCTAATGCAGTTGGAGGAAAGTTCCAATGCCAGTCATTTTACATGTTTCGAATCTCCACTGAATTTGATTGTTTGAATAAATGGCTATATCAGCAATTGGCAAAATTGTCAAAAAATAAAAACTTATCTAGTGAATTGCATAAGCTTTTAAGAAAAACGAATAAATCCAAACAAACTAGGGGGAAATAACTCCACTTCAAAACAGCCAAGAACAGAAATCAACATATTAGATTTAAAAGTATAAATTTTGTGCAACCTTATGAAATGTTACTCTGAATCTTCCAGCAAAGACTAATTAATATGGAGAAATAAGGAAGAAGATGGGTTAATACCCTCATAAAGGTAAAAACCTAGTTGAATTACAGATTCTAAGTGAAAAGATTTTGCAATAAATCTGTATCTACAAAGAGATTGCATGACAAAATGCAGACTTGTTTCTAGTTATTGCAAATAGAATTTTCTAAATTTAGTCTGTAAAAGGCTGGTTACACTGCAGGCCTACATGAGAACCACTGCAGATCCTTGTGAGGACTATCTTATTTCCATCCTCCAGATACATTTTCCACTTTC
Organism: Marmota marmota marmota; assembly: GCF_001458135.2. Lineage (NCBI taxonomy): Eukaryota > Metazoa > Chordata > Mammalia > Rodentia > Sciuridae > Marmota > Marmota marmota. Next base: position 14,978,255 of record NW_025999925.1, read on the forward strand.
TCAACTATTTTAAGTGTCTTAAGTAAGCAGACCTCTAAAATTCAAGTTCAGTGTGCAGAGAGTTAATTTAAATTTGATAACAAATGGCTCTGCTTTTGAAATGAATGTAGCCTGGCAACTTCAACTGGGAACCCTTTGGAGGGCCTCAATTATGTATGCAGCTTCTTTGAGAAATAGTTTCACACATCTGACCCAAGGACCACTATGTTGTTGCCATGAAATAAAACTGTACGTAGGCATTGTTTCATTTCTGCACCCTCTACACACTGCCAGACACCACTCCCTTCCCCCACTCTGCATATGCATGTACACACATACACACACTCACACACACTCCTTTATTTCCATTCTGCTTCTATTTTTTTAGTAGACTGAATGTATCAATATAATTATCATAGGCATAATGGACCCTGATTACTTTTATTCTTTATAAAAATATTCTGATTCTAACTGCCAAACTGTTCTGGTCAAAATCAGAAAGGGGAAACCTAAAAGATAAGTAAGGGGTTAAACCACCCACACCATTTCAATTTTTTTTCAAAATGGCTGCTTTGTCTGTGTGCATACACCAATAGCAAATGTCCTTCTGTTATTGTACAGCCAATTTGATGTGTCAAGTATTCATATGCTAATAACGGTACAGTTTCTCACTTTTTCACAGATAAATGGTAAAGATTGTTACAGACAGTGAAACACAAGAATAAACAGCTTTTATTTCAGACGCGATAAATTACTTTCCATTCAAATAACATGCGACACACGCTGCTGACCATTTTGTTTCTATTCACCGTTAGTTTGCCTTCTGGGTGTGTTTTTTTAGAATAGTTTGAAAATATTTAACAGATATGGACAGAGTTGTTACTAATGACTTGATTGCATTAATTTGCTTTCTAGTCATTTCATCACTCAAAGTTCATTTTTATGCTCAGTTATTACAGAGGGAGAAAGTTTGATGGAAAATCTGACACTGTTTCCCTAACATGGTACAATCAAGTCTTTTTAAAGCTTGGTAATGACAGTATTTGAAGAATGGATATCTTCCTTTCCAGGTTAGCAGAAATGTCATTTAGTAAATAAAATCCTTTGCTAAGAGTATCACCTAAAGAAAGACACTTGAATGAAATGTAAGTTGTTGTGTCAGAACAAAGTGGAATCACTTTGGTTTTCTAAGACATAAATACATACTTTTAAAAAGGCTGAGTTGGTTAAATATATGTGATTAAAACATACATTTATTGTTGGGATAGACAAATTAATGCAAAGGCAAGGCTGTGGGTGGGGAGTGGAATCAGACTAGGAGAAATAATTAACCAGTCCTTTAGAAATATTTCAGAAAGAAAATACCATGAACAAGCATGTATTGATGACAGAGTTATAAACCAAAAGAAACATTTATGATTTATTTTTTATCAACTTGACAAAATGTGCTTGTACACTCAAGTTCTCATACTTTCTTTCTAGGGACAACAATTAAAACAACTTATAAATAAAGCTGCAAATTCATTCTTTCAACTACTTAAATTCACTTTATTGTGAATTTAGCAACTCTTTTGTCTGAGCTTTATAATATGAGCATTTTTGAGTTTATATTTGATCCTCTGCAATTGTTACATATGCTTGGTTTAATTGCTTGTTTTGTTGGGAAAGTATTCAAAATAAACATGAAGCAAGGTAGCTCAATTCGCTGCTAGACTGAAAGCATGGCTTTTAAAAGTGGGTCATACAAAAGGCTCCCCCCCCCAATTGCTCAAAATTAAGTGTATACACACACAGACACACAAATGCAGACAAAATCAAATTAGAGAATGTTTAGAGGCACACCCTTGACCATGCAGAAGTCTGCCTTGAGACACGAAGGATTCCAAAGGTATCTATGATATCAGGTTCATGAGGCTGCAGCTCCCTAATAGTGTAATCAGCAGATTATAATTTTTTATATAATTATGGCATGAAAGCCAGACTTTTAAAAGCAGTCTTATAATCTCTGTTTTTTTATTTGAACTCCAAAATATGAGGGATGCTGATTATATCCTATCAATGAAGAATAATGAATGCAAGCGACCAATTAAATCAAATATAAACAATCAAGAGATTTTTCTACTATAAGGCTATACAAATAACCTAATAAAACCTGTTCCCTCAAAAACATTGTTAAACTTATAATCAGCTTCAAATATATATTTTCAATCCTGCCTTTTTACATGTAATTTTTTTTTTTTTGCTACAGGAAGAATAGTTAATGGCAGTTGAAATACTAATTTTTACTTTATGGGACACCCATCAAAAAGTGACTTTAAGCTAATTTATCAAAATTGAAATAAAGTAGAACACTAGTAACTATTTCAAGAATTAATTTAAAATATGATATATGCCACATATACTGTATTACTCAGATTGTGTTATTAATTTAAATGTTTCTCAACTAATTACGAGACTAAAAGGAGAACTTTTTACTCATTGTTTCTCCCCACCCTCCCACCATCTAGTCTCTCTTTATCTAAGTAAATACAATTAGGCCTCACTTAGAACTCTGGATCTTTGTTTTCTCTCTTTTAATTCTTGTCCTTAGTGTAATTAGCACCTTGGGCACAAACCTGGGAATACACATGGGGAGTTTACTTTCACTGCCTATTTTGATATTGCTTCTGTCAGTTTCTGTCACTTCACCCTCAAGCACCATTTTCAATTGCTTTGGGAGTTGCTTTTTTAAGTGTTGAGGTTTAGATCACTGGCTCAAAATTTATACCTTGGACACACAGGTATACAGTGAACATGTAGGAGCTGTATAGAATGTGTCTGCTGCACAGAATACTCTTTCACACTATGCCATGCCCATGAACTCCAGGCAAATTGATCTGAGTTAAGGTAGTGGCATTCTACCCTCACTCCAGACAGTTTAATTATAACTGAGGTTTCAATTAAAAATAAATTGAATGGAGTGCCCAATTGCCAAGGGGCTGCAAATGGGCTAGTACAAGCAAAGCTTGGAAATAAGGCCTTTGTCTTTTTTTGCCTCAAATGATGCAAACTTTAAATATATGTTATAAAACACCCTGCAGTTTGTACTGATTGACTAATTTTGAGTAAGAATTGTAGTTTTCTTTTTCAAGAACTATGAGAACTATGAATTTTGAAATTTTAAATTACCAAACACCAACTTTTCTAATGCATTTTTACATTTTTCCAAAAGTTTTCAGCCTGCTATTTAAAGGAAAGAATATTACACAGAAAGGATGTGCAAAACATGAAGGGATGGTTAAGTGCCATACAAAGTCGCTGAGCTTCTCAGTTCCATCAGTAAAATTATGCTCAAGAACTGAGGATGCTCTCTGCCTTGAATTGCCTACATCTGTCTGCAACCACCAGCTGAATGAGAGAGTGACACGCTTACATTTTTTTTCTTCTTGTAATCAAATCAATCATGAGGTGTTTCATGATATTATGGTAAAAATGATCCTCTACAAAAATATTACCTGTACCATGTGGTCTAAGAAATATACTTCTTGGATTTCTGCAGATGTATCACTGTTTCAAAATATGGTGCCTATGTATACACAAAAGGAAATGAAGACTCAAGGTAATGATCAACAAAATCATGGGAGAAAACTCTTACATCTGGCCTTAAATACCTGCATATTTTAAGCAAGAACTTTATTTCACCTTCATCTAGAAACAGGTTTAATTCTGAACTTTTCCACAGTCTCTGTATTACTAAATATTATGAAATTGTGAATGTGTAATTATAAATCATATCTCAGATAAATGAACTGCAGTGTGAATTTATTAGGATTAGAAAACACTATCAGAAGACTGAATGTACATGTTTTATATAAGTTGAAGAATTGAGCCATAACCTGAATAAAGTGAGCACCAGTTACTCTTGGAATATGAATTGGGGCCCAAGTTACCAGGACATAGATCTTCACTATTCATTTTATTTGTAATTTAAACTTGAATGACTGTATCCAGATTGAGCCATCACCCAGCAAATTCAACAAACTGTATCTCTGAAGCTTTCAGATTGGTGGTTTTGTTTTTGTTTTGTTTTTGTCATCCATCTTTGAAATAATAATTCTCTACCTCTCGTAGGCACAAAAGCAGGAGAACAGGAGAACAGAAATATAAGGTGTTCACCATATGCAAAACCTGATGGTTTTGGTGATTTGGGCCATAAAAATGAAAGTCATGCCTTTTGTTTTATTCAGTCAGAGAGGGATGATGAGTACTGAGTCAACAACAAGCACAGTTACAAAGGAGAGCAGGACTAATGAAAAGAGGGTGCGAAACTTCTCTGATTGCCCCCACATTGATGCACCATCCTGGATAGCTCATTAGGGTACTCAGAAGAGCACAATGGGTCTTTTAAATAAGGCTTCCTTGTTCCAAGAGTGTATTCATCACCTCATGCCTATCCAGGATAGGAGGGCTTTCTCCTTGGAGTCTTAATGAAACAACCTGTAATCATTTGTATGAAGATGTTGCTAAACATATTTGTGACCTCAATGACGTCTTCATTCACTGGAACACGGACAACCTCAGAAGGAATGGATTTTCCCAAGGGTACCACTTCTATTTAATGTGTTAGTACCTTTGTAACCTATTGGACTGAGGATACTGTGGGAATAGTCTGGAGAGACTTCCCCATTTACAAAGGGAAAAAAAGGAAACTAAAGGAATAGGAGCCTAGCGACAAAAAAAAAAAAAAAAAAAAAAAAAAAAAAAAAAAAAAAAAAAAAA
>NW_025999925.1:14983793-14993566 GCF_001458135.2 Marmota marmota marmota
ATATATATATATATATATATATATATATATATATATATATATATATATATGCAAATATATATATATATATACACACACACATATATAGAGAGAGCAAGAGAGACAGACATATGTATATACATATACATATATGTATATATATACACATACATAGAAAAATATGTGGATAGTAGATAGAAACATAAATAAGTAGATAGTTGTAGATATGTACACATATGCATATAAAATCTATATGTACCTACTTTATATACATAGCTATATCTCTACATATAATTTAAATGCTTTTATATTATATCTTATGCTTAGTATAATTCTAAGCTTATATCTTTGTTATATATAAGCTTGAACTAGAGATTTTGTTCCAATTATGTATTTAAAAATCTTTTCAAAAAGGAAGAAAATCAGTGTATATGTAAAAAGGAAGAAAATCAGCAATGATTGATTATTTTTTATTTAGGAAATAAATTCCTACTGAGTTCCTAAAACTTGGATTAGTTGCTACTTGGTATGCATGTTTGTGTGAGTGCTGGTGAGAAATCCTATTCCAACTAATGCCTGAACAATCAAAATATGCACTGTATTATGTTTTAGATATGCAAATGTTTATTATAATCCTAGCGTTAGGATAATGCTAGCAACTGTAAGTGTGAACTTCCTGCTATTGTGAGGGAAGCTTGTAACTTTGAAAGCTCATAAGTTTAAAGAATCAAAGGATCATACGACTTAGAGAGAGCACAAATAAATTTCCCTTGGACCTTTCTCCTGGTGGCAAAAAGAAAAAGAAAAAGAAAAAGGTCTTGAAAGATAACGATAAAATTAGGAAATTCTATAGTAAGATTCAAAAGAACTGTTAAGTTACATTATGAATATTTGAAAGAGGAACACTCCAACTCATAGGGGACACTTTTCTTAGCTACAAGAATGTACGTTAGGGGAGGCACAAAGAGGAAATGAGGAAGAGTAAGGGAATGATCCTGAAAGCTAAATATGTGAGTGACGTGAGTGCTGAAGAAAGGAGAATGGAGCCCATGCTCTCAATCATCTTCCATCACCAAACAGTCAGCCCCAATATCTTCACACTTAACTTTCTAAAGTAGGTTCCATGAGAGACACAACAGGGTCCGGGAGATAGGTACAAAGCCAGAGCAGCATTTTAGGGAAATAAGAAATGTGATCCCTTACTAAACTGATAAGCTTGAGATAGCTACATGTTATGTAGATAATTGTCTGAAGCTGTGTTCTATTAAAATCAGTTTTAAGATTGGTGAAAGATACAAAAGATCCTACCTAAGATTCTACAATTCTTTCTTGATGTGTTTACTTTGGGGATGATTTTCCTAACTAATCATAATTTTTTTTAAAAAGTAAATTTAAACTCCACTGATTAGAATAGCAGAAATGTCTTTCTGAGGCTAGAATCACATATACTTTGGAAGTGACTTCTTATTAATAGTGCTTTCAAACCTAAGAAGCCTTATAACATGCAAGGTCTTTCAACTCAGAGCTTTTCTGTAGGTATCTAATTTAGAGACAGCATTGTTAACAATGTTGACATTTAAGTAGCCATAGCTAAAGCTTTGCAAGGAACATTCCATTACAATAAATGTGAATATCTGAAACTTTTCCTAGTGTTCAATTTAACAGGATATAGGCGTGTTGGTTGACAGTGTGAAAGCTAAAACATCCCTCATAACTGAAGTTTACCTGACAATTTGAACTATAAGTGCATCTTGACTTTTGGTACAATGTAAATACAGCAGGAATGGAAGACTTATGGAGTAGTGAACCTAATTATCTGAGCTCTGTATCTGAGACCCTAGTCAGACCATACAAGCTCATACTTTCTTCTTTGTACAACTATTTTGGCCTCACGACTCTAGCTTTAGTTTGCTACATGATAAATTTAATTGGATGCCCTATCAGATTAACACAATTTCCTATACCTGAGCTGGCCATGTTATACATATCTGCCAAACAGAAAAAAAATCCAAACGCTTTTCCTTTCTGACTTCCATGTGTTCCAGTTGGATCAGTTGGCAAGTACAATGTTTAAATTTTTTCATAATATTTCACTTCACAACCTTTTATCTATTACTGTTATTATACTCAATTCTAGGTCCTTAACAAATCATACCTAGACAACTGATAGGCTCCTAACAAGTTTTTCTGTCTCTTTTTCCACTACCTTCAGCTCTGAGATCCACTGACAAGTTAATTTCCCAGAACTTCACTTTCAAGTTGGTAACTCTTGCTAAAAACACTCAATGTCAGCCCACTCCCTCCTTAGCCTGAAAACAGTGACTCCCACAAGCAACTTATTTCCTATTGCTTCTCATCACCAATGACTGAATTTAACTCACAATGTCTATTTTTCTTTGAAAACACCTCACCATTTCCTGCTTTCCTTTACACTGGCCACTCTTGTCTCCTTTCCCATCTCCTTAGCTTCCAAATCTAACTGGAATACCAATTCTTTCTATCTGTTGTTTGTTTACAATGTCAGTCTTCTGTCTTCAGCTTTACTTCCTACCTAAGCTTCATCGAATCTTGCAACTCAGAGATTACCTTGCAGGGGGCTTCATGTGCAGGAATTAATCAATGTTTCTAATTTGTTCATTTTAATTACAGGAAATAATTTTACACTATTATTTGAAAAGCAGTGAGACCCTAAAAAGTAATGTAAAATGGAAATTTACTAATCAATTCACATAGTTAACATGAGTAGAGCTTACTGATTAAAGGAAGTTTGTAAGAACTACTTTTAAAATTAAAGAAATTGTAAAATTAATAATCATTAGCAGGTATGTTTGGTTTGCTAGAAATTTAAATATTCACAAATAAGATTTTAAAAAATGTTGTACCATGATTTATAATATTCACCAACTTAATGGCTTGATTAAGTTTGGGAGTGAAGCAAATACTTCATAGAGTTTCTTTATAGGACAAATGTAAAAATTACTGATCAGAGATAAATTTAATGATTTTAGAACTTTAATGATAACAAAAATTAACATTTGTATAATACCTAGCAGCTTTTAAAAGAAAATATTCTCAAAAATATTATCTAAATTGGCCTTCATATCAACATTTTAAGATATGTAATAAATAAAATTGCCATTTTAGAGATGAAAACTAAAACTGAATAATGTTATGTATTTATTAATTTATTTGATTCTCAATGCTTAAGGGTAGTTGTTCCTCTTTTTTATTTTAGAGAAAAAAAAATGAACTGAAGCTATGAGAGTTTGAAAAACATGTCATGGAACTTGTGAAAACATAGTCATCATACTGGCAAGCATCTCGTAGGGATTTGTAGATCTCAATTTACCCAATTCCAAATTTTCTGATTGTTTTCATACTTGTTCCAACATGTTCCATGATGTAATGCAAATAGCATATACCATGACTGGGAACAAAAATACTTTTAGTGAGTGTCTCTATGTCAGGCTTTGTCAGTTATCTTAAAGATAATAGTTTAAAGTCATTTTCTTTTAGAATAAGAGTCTTTAATTGCACTTAATATGTAGCAGGCATTATATTAACAGATGGGGATCAAAGTCTGAAATACTTTACAGAGGACAAAACGTAGAACAATTAAATAAATTGTCCAATCATATTACAATAAGTGGAAGACAGGATTTGAAACCAAATCATCCAGAATCCAAAGAAATAATTAATATATAATCCTCTTTCTAATTTTAATCATGGCCAAAATAAAATATAAAATTCTCATCCACTCAATAACTTCACTTAAAATTTTTGTGTGGGGTTACATTTCTCACAAGTAAAATTTGCACATTTTTTTTCCATGAGACCATTATAGATTATGGACCTATGAAGTTTTGATTTCCCATTAAGTCCTATGTTGGAAAAGTAATAATTGGACTCTCCTTTCTCCCTTGACTATTTGATGACCAGTTAGATATTCATATTATTCTTGCTTACTAAACTTTTTTTAATATCTTTTTTTAGATGTAGATGGACACAATACCTTTGTCTATTTTTATGTGGTGCCAAGGATTAAACCCAGTGCCTCATGCATGCTAGGTAAGCACTTTGCCACTGAGCCACAATCCCAACCCCTGGCTAAACTTTTTAACATATAACTTCAATTAGCTTATTATCCAAAGTTACGGTGCTTTAATAAAGCAGCATGTCTTATATTACTATGTTAGATATAAAGAAGAATATCATTGGTCATATATACTTCCTACAAAGTCTTTGAATTAAAAGCACCACATATACGGGGGAAAACATTTCTTTTTGAGTTAAGCCAGGTTTTTCTTTTTTTGGTACACAATTAATAAATGAGAAGATCAAATTATGTTGGAATACTTCTGTCTCCAGTAAAATACAAGTTAATATAGCAATCTCTTTTTTATTATTAGTTTTTTATTATTATTATTAGTTGATGTAGCAATCTCAATGACTAGATCACTTTGCATACATAGCTCCTAAATAATTGGAAAATATTTGTACTTATGGGAAAATAAATAATATACATGTAGGAAAGAAAAAAAAATCCTGTATTATAATCCTGATTCTGTCAAAAACTTGCAGCATGACCTTAAGCAAGAAGCTCTTTGAAACTTACTTTTCTTTTTTTATATAAAATAAAATTGGTGTTGACCTCAGCCAAAGTGGTGCATGCCTGTAATCCCAGCAACTCCAGAGGATGAGGCAAGAGGATCACAAGAAACAGGGATCCATATTATTTTGAGGCCAGCCTAAGCAATTTAGAGAGACTCTGACTCAAAAAATAAAAAGGACTGAGGATATGACTCAGTGGTTAAATACTCCTGGGCTCAGTCCCAGGTACACAAAACAAGCAAGCAAACAAAAAATGGTGTTAACCTCCACCTACATGAAAATGTTGGTATATAGCCTCCAAAAGAAATCTTCATACTAAGAAACTCTCCAGGCCTCTTTGGAAAGAGCACCTTATAACGTGCAATTTATGCTAATCTTTAGAGAAGGTAGACGAAGTGGATAGCTAAAGAGGCAGAGAATAGGTCAAGGTAGGAAATGCTCTTTCCAGATCTTACTATACCTCACTAAATGATCACAGAAAGGTTAGAGTCTCTCTGTTTAGGGTTGCCCTGTGGTATCAGGGAGCTGTCTGGCTTTTTTTTTTTTTTTTTTTAATTCTCAAAAGCCTAGAAAACGAAGTTCCAGAAAAACAACAAATAGTCTTGCCAGTAAATTTACAACAATTAAAGTAATACAAGTTTTTTTTTAACATGTCGGTGGCCACAAAAAAGTTTTGAACTGTACTAAGCAAAATCTACTCAGTTTATTGAGAGATTTTTAAATCAGATTTTCCATTTTATATGGTACAGACTTCCCAAATAATTATTCTTCTGAATTGCACATGGGATTTGCATTTATTTATTTCCTCCTTCTCTCCTGCTTTCCTAAGGCCCACCCTCCCACTCAGAGTAGATGTCTTTGGTGCTCAGTGACCTTCAGCCTTCATCATTTTAGTGCACACTGAACTGACTTACAACTGCCAGCCACTCTTTACCTGAGGGCTTTCTTTGACCAGTGAGGCCTGTCCCTCCTACACATGCAACTGATTGGAAATGCCTAAGAATTAGTGGCCCTCCTGGAGTAGCCTTCATTCAAGACTGTGCAAACACCTGCTCCCTCTGCAGCACAGGGCCAACAGCAGTCCCAGAGTTCCTTAGTAGAATGAAGCATGTCACCCATACCCTTCATAGTATGCCTCCTAAGCCCCATCATGCTTTTCCTAGGGAGTTTTCTGGAATCACCTACTAAATAAACTACTTAAACATGGCTTTTTTGCTTAAGAGTTGACTTCTAGGAAAATCAAAACTATACAGTGTCAGTTATGTAAGAATGGATGATGGGTTATATTATGAATTGATTAATGTCCTCCTGACCACCTCCAAAACATGTTTAAGTCCTAACCACCAATACCACAGATTGTGACCTTATTTGGTAATAGGGTTTTTGCAGATATAATTAGTTAAGATGGAATCACTGGGGTGAGCCATAATCCAATATGACTGCTGCCCTTATGAGAACATGGAGAAGATACATGAAGGGAGAGACACACATGGAGATGCTCAACCTCACTCCCTCAGACAGTGATGACTTTCTCCACCCCAATTTTCCAACATCAGCAGAGGAGGGGTCTCAGAAACAGGGATCCATATTATTTTAAAACTAGTGTCACACTCAAATCTCAAAGCTTCATGATGCCAGAGGTCACCAGGAGCTTTTGGATTTGTCTCACTGCATGGATCAACATCTTAAACACTGCTGTCAGATTCCTGTTTCTCAAATGCAAACATAATTGGGAAATGTCTTTGATTGGTTATTTTTTTTCAGGTTGAAATTCTTAGCACATCACATACAAGATTCACGGTAATCTCGCACTTACCTAATCCCCCAGTCTCATACCCCATTTTATTTTATGGTGGGAATAGACATAAGGAAACATACCTCTTATAGGTCAGCATTGTACTAGTGGTATTGTTATGTGTTCTCTCATTAAGTCATCACACAAATCTCCAAGGAAGACATCCCTGACTTCAATCAATTAATTCAATTAAAAGGAAGAAATCGAGGCATAATCAACTTCTTAACTGACTGAAAATGGATATCTGCCTCCTACCATCCAAGCCGATATTCACAGCCCACTCTAAGTGATCCAAAACCTTTTCCTCCTACCTTGGGGTGACAGAATACCCTGGATCACCTGGGACAAGTCTTATTTATTTCTGTCATCCCAGTAACTCTGAAAAGCACTCCTTTTCATTTTCAAAGACCTCATTTTGGTTTTGTTGGTGAATTTCATGGCCACTCTGCCTGTCCTCCAAATCCACCATGCTACCAGCTGTTACGGGAAGGTGCTATACTTATTCATGATTCCATTTCTTTCCCTGCTCTGCCTTCTGCTTAGAATGTTCTTTCTTTCATTTGTCTTCTGGAGCAGCTGACCAGTTCTTGGATTCTGGGAAGTCTCTCTATTTCTCTATTATCAGGGCGGTGTTAAGTACACTCCTATCTTCTTTCCACACTCTGTGTTCACCGCTATTTTTCCATAATGTTTTTAGTATTTGGTTGGGTTCTTTAGCCCAAGAATTTTTTAAAATTTGAACTGTACTTTAATTCTTTGTATATTCATGGTGCTTACAATTTTGTCTAGCCTTAAGCCAGTGTTTATTAAATATTTGTTGAATAACTGAATAAATGAAATAATACAAATTAAGAGCTGTAGCTATTTGCAGCAATTACAGGAAAAAGTAGAAGCAGCCCCTTCCAAAAAGAACAGGATTTCACCTGCTACCTTTGACTTACTTTACCTGGCAGCTGCTTAAGTTCTACACAATTACACAGAGAGACCTTGACTTTGCATCAGTAGTCATATCCAGGCTGTCCTATTTTATGAAGTGGTTCTCTTATTTAGAATCTGAGATATTGTTCTCATTTTTCTGGACTTTATTTCTACCATGTTCCTCAGGCACTATTACAGTTTGGGTGTGACATGTCCCCGCCAAAGCTCATGGGTAGACAACATAAGAAGGTTCAGAGGAAAAATGATTGGGTTATAAGAGTCTTAACCCAATCAGTGAAATAACCCCCTGATAGGGATTAACTGAGTGGTAACTGCAGTGATAGGGTGTGGCTGGAGGAGGTAGGAATTGGAACATAGCTTTGAGATATATATTGTATCTGGCAAGTGGAGAACTCTCGCTCTGCTTCCTGTTCACCATGTGAGCTACTTCCCTCTGCCACTCTCTTCCACCATAATGTTCTGCCTCACCTTGAGCCCTGAGGAATGGAGGCAGCCTTCTATGGAGTAAGACCTCTGAAACTGTGAACGCTCAAATGAACTTTTCCTCCTCTATAATTGTGCTGATCAGATCCTTTTAGTTACAGGAGCAAAAAAGCTGGCCAAAACAGGTTCCACTTAAATATTTTTCTGTTCTCTTTTGTTCTGTGGTTAAGTGCCAAACTACTTAGGTTTTAATCTAAGCTCCACCATTTCGTAACTGGGTAAATATATGAAAACATCTCAAGTTTCCTAAGTCTCAGTTTCTTCATCTGAATGAAGCCTGTAGTTCAGGGGGTTGTTATAATATTTAAAATCCTTTGTAAAGTACTTAAAATAATACCTGGGATACAGTACAGAACAGTAAATGTTAGTTATTACTTTTATTAATAGTCTTGTAATTTTTTCTTGTTTATACCTCTACTTTTCTATCAGATTGTGAGCGTTGTTTCCTCCAGTGATCTATATTTTTTTCATTTTTGTCCTTTGGTACTTATTAATTCTAGACATCTCAATGTGTGTTGTATTGCCTAGCTAAGCCCAATAGACTGTAAATTGCTCTAGATATTCCCCCCAGTCCTCTGGGTTCCTCGTCTCTCTTCACCTAGCACTAACACTATGCCATGGAATCTCTTTAAATAAAACTCTGACTGACACGCATCCACTTAACTGACTGTCTTTGTACATTTCTTCTAGAAGGCAGAGCCTGGGGCAGCGATTAGAGTGCTGGCTGGAGGGACTTGTAAACCCAAGGTACTGAAGATGAGGAGGGAGGGAGAAGTGAGGCCACAAAAGACATCAAGTAATACATGTCATTATGGTGATGGTCACCACTTCACATAGGGTTCAAGAGAGATAAGGACAGTTCCCTAGGCAGACATGTTTATTCCACACAAAGGCCTTCTCCTGAAAGGCTGAAAGAGAAGCTTGTCCATGGAGGGAAGAAAGGAAGAGAGATCTGCCTGCCAGATCCCTCCCATCTCTCATTTCCTATTGGTCATGATTCACCTGAGTTGTCTTCCCAGCTCTTTCTGTGACCTCACTTGGACTCTTGGGAACACTCAGGAAGTCAGATCCCATGGCTGTGATAGGCATTTCATTCAAATCCAAAGTGGAATGGTAACATGGTGTGAATTTGATACCACCCAAGAGAAAGAGGGAAATGTCATCTAGGGAATCTGAGAGGGTACACTGGATTTGTGTTCAGTAAACTAATTCTCTAGGGCCCTGTGTTAAAGGTTCCAAATCCATGACGGATAGGCTATTCCCTAGAATTCCCTGATCTGCTCTCGCCTGATGAATTATTTCATCAGAATTAAAATCAGTTACATTCATTCCTAAATTGTTTTTGCCATCTGTACTTGTTATTCGAATTATCTAATTTAATTAAATACCACATAAGCTAATAAAATGTGAGTGTGAAAAGAATGAGAAGTATTCATATGAAAATGAGAAGAGTGTTTTGAAAAATTTAAGGAGAGTAAGTCTCTTGAAAAAAGTGCTGTTGATGTAGGCCTGGTAAGAGAGACAATGGTAAAATACTTTCAAGAGACATGTTAAAGAGCCAGAAGAACCAGCACCCGTCGCTTCATCCATGCCTCTGTGGAGAAATCATACAGAGTGTGACCTTTGTGGTAATGCACAAAACATAATATGCAAGTCCGGTCCGGTCAGTGAATTCATCACTGAAGATAAGATCTGGCTAATAACAACAAAAGTGCTGGTTATGCTATAGATAGCTACTTATTATTATTATTTTTTAATTTTTTATTGTTGGTTGTTCAAAACATTACAAATTTCTTGATATATCATATTTCACACTTTGATTCAAGTGGGTTATGAACTCCCATTTTTACCCCATATACAGATTGCAGAATTACATCAGTTACACATCCATTGATTTACATATTGCCATACTAGTGTCTGTTGTGTTCTGCTGCCTTTCCTATCCTCTACTGTCCCCCCTCCCCTC
>NW_025999925.1:14996646-15055959 GCF_001458135.2 Marmota marmota marmota
GAAATGCCGCCTTGGGGTTTGTGTACTTCTTTTCTACACGTAGCCAAAGCAGTCATGGAACAACACCTAACTTCAAGGAGATACAGAAGGATTATTCACCCACGTGCCAGGAGAAGAGGAGGGCTGGAAAAACATGTCAGCAGCAGCCGCATTCAACTCACCAGCCCACCTTGCCAGGCATGTGGAATATGAAGGCTTCTGCCCAATTCGATGAAGGAGAAATATGCCATCTTTCCTCACACAATTTACATAAATATTTAAAATTGATAAGTCAGTGACTATATTTTCAAATTTCTGGAAGTTCATAATTAAAAGTTAAGGAAAAAGAAATTATATTCCTTATCATCTTCCTTCCTTCCTTCCTGTACCCTTGGTTTCTTTTCTCCTTCCTTTCTTTCCTGTAGTAGGGATTGAACCCAGGGCTTCACACATGCCAGGCAAGTGTTCTACCACTGAATTACATTCACAGTACTTTCTAATTTTTATTTTGAGAAAGGATCTCACTGCTTGGCTGAGGCTAACCTTGCAGACTCTCTGTGCCTCTGAATTTGTGATTCTTCTGCCTTAGCCTACCAAGTAGCTGTGATCACAGGCATGTGCCACTGCACCTGGCTCCTTAACATTTTTCTTTCCTCTTCTTCTTTGTCTTTTACCTTGTCCTCCTCCTTTTTCATTTTTTTAATGCCCTACATTTCAATGTCTGCTATTAATGTAAATTTTTTAAACTTAATTTTTTGATTCATAAAGAGGTGTCTATTTAACACACTTAAACATATTTTAAGCTGATTCAGCTTGTGAATTACCCTTTTCTAGATTGCTTTGCCTATAAATTTGTTCTTTGGTAAATTAAATATTTTCTGGATGTATGTCTCATGTTTCAGCTTGTGCCCATTTATGTCCTACAAATGAATATAATTTTTTGTGTATATTTATTCAGCCATCTACTCCATATTCACTACCTCAGGTCCAAATTCACTGACTTGAGGCCATTTGCAATAAACTACAGCTCAGTCCAACAACTGGGTCACAGAGGGAGACAGGGAGTGGAGAGGGGGTGACTTTTGTTAGCCATTGTATTTCCAATATGATGTCTTTATTACCTAATGATGTCTTCTTTATTAGAAGCAGTAATACTCCAAATTACATTTTGTCTTTAGAAAGGATAATGAATTTGGTTTTAGTTTAGTTATTTTTACTAATTGGTATACTTTTCAATTTTCTTATAACATTTTCTGAATCATTCATTATATCAGCCAACCATTAGAGTATAAAAATGTCAAGTCAGAAGACATAGAGATGAGGTCTATTTAGAGTACTAACGACTCACTTTTCCTCTGGTCTAAGCAGTAGCCAAGAGTAGAATGGAACCTGAGCGGTTTGGGACAGGGAAGGAGAAGGGGCTCATTGGGCAAAGCTGATTGGCTATTCCTCACTAAGGGCAAGCAATGGAGGAAGGAGTCACAGAATTTAAGATACCCTGACTGGACCACTTACCATGATCTGAAGCAAATCGCCTAACTCACAGTCACAGTTTCTTCATCCAATAAACTATTTACCTCACAGTGTTAATGTAAAGGTTAAATAAGATAACAATCATAGAGGGCTGTAATGCTGTGCTCATTCACCTGAAAACTGGTTTTAAATATCAAGGAGTTAGTTATCATTAAGATTTAAAAAATCATCAATTAAATCCACTACTTAAAATTAAAATAGAAAGAACAAAACATCCACTCTGTTTTTTGAACTTAGGCTCATGTCTGCTTCTTAATTTTCATGAAGTCTGAATTTTTTCATTCCTTTGGGTTATTTTTTTCCAAAATCTAGAAAAGTAGTTTATAAAATGTATGTCTCTACCTTTTGGTGAGTAATGAAGTACATGGGATGGGTTATAACCAACACTTTTAAGTGATATAAATAGAATAGAACAACCAGAACACAAAACATGGTTTCTTAGCAAAAACTGTGTATACTGTAAAAACTAGGTCATAATGTAAAAATGCATTTTGTATTGTATATTTTTAAAGAAGTTTGTAAAACACTCCTCTGGAATAAGTCCAAATGAAATCTGGTTACATTTTTCTATTAATTAAATCTGATTTTATATCTTTATCTAAGAACAACATGATATAAAACATTGTAGCCATCTTTTTAGCCAAGCTTTCCTTTAGTAATTCATCTATCATTATATATCCTTTAGAATTATTTTTACTTAGCTGGTATTTCAAGACAGGCAGATCTACATGATATTGGACAACTGACTCCACAGTACATCCCTGTTACTAGACACTTGGAGAAATTCCAGGGCGTTGCATAGATGTGCCAAGGCACCAAGGAGATGGTGTATCCAATTAGGTTCACACTCCTCACGGGAGGGACTTGTCCCACTTAGATGGCTTCGACATGTCCTTCTATGTCCCATAAAAGTCAGAATGCAGCACCAGTGGAGAGAAAACAGCTGTCACAGAGACCAGAGGCAAGGGGAGTCTGCAAGTGGCAAAGTGAGTCCTGAGGCAGTAAAGTCTCCCTGATTGTGCCTGAGACCTGGGGACAAAGTCACCAACCCAGGACTCCCAGACTGGGACAGCATAGAGATGCTTCCCTTCACCACATGGAAGCTGACTGATCACAGGATATATTATATTAATCAAACAGAACATTGTAAATCCTTGTTCACAAACACCCATAGTTTTCATTCTAGCCATTAGACATTCTCAAGAAATCAAAAAGTGCCATTTTTTTAATGTTCTGAGTTAAAGAATCTTCCCCCACACAGAAAATGAAATCAGAATTTTGATGTCTAGTGAGGACCAAGCCACATAGGCAGCCCAAATCTTGCTTCAAATCCTGCTTCACACAGGGTCTGGTCTGCATGGGTGTGCTATCCATCTAATGCAGTGATCCATCCCATCAGACAGGAACTGTTTCTGGGTTTTCATTGCACTGCAGGATGTCATGAGGGGAATCACAGACTGTGACCTCCATGAAGCCTGTGCCAAACTTCATACCCTATTACTTGTGTCACTTGCACAAGGATTACATTTGGTGACATTGCTGGATACAACCAAAGTCAAAATTTGTGTGACATTTTTGCAGCTGCCTCTTTTCACCAAAAATGTTATTTAACATAGTTTAGCCACAGCATGGTGCTTTAGGTCTAGAACTAAACCTCAGGAAATCTAATGAGGTTGAAAAGAAAAGTGAAAGTTAATGGCCAAGGCTTTAACAAAGGCTCATCCTCCCTCAGGCTCTGAAGAGTCAGTAACTAAGTTCAGGGACTGAAAATTAAATTAGGAGAAAATGCTGCCTCTGCAGCTATAACTACCTTCAGCCTCAATGGTAATGTCGAGCGGGGGCTGGGGTTCTGCTAGATGGAGTCAGAGTCATGGAGGAACTTTCAGAACCCCAACACAGCATGGCAATCTGATCTCACGCCATGGTATAAGCTACCCTTGGCTTTACATTTTGCCCTTTCTCTGTTTTTCTTTTCTATTACTTCTTTACTATCAATAGCTTGTAGTATTTTACCTGTTCTTTTCTTTCTGTTCATTGTCCCCTGTTAGATTTAATTTCCACTTTTCTCTCCTCCTCTACTGCCACATCTCTTTCCTCAACTTTCTCAGTGTGTTTTTCCCTCCCTACTTCTACATTTATATCTGATGACAAAGTTTGTGTGGTTTGCTCTGTGTTGAATCTGGAAGAAAACAGCTAAGGATTCTCCAGGGTTGGAAACGCAGACAGTTTTTTACTTTAACTGGTCACATCAAATTGACAGGAACAGATTTCTCAGAATTGTGTCATCACAGTGAGTGATAAGGATGAGCAGGAAAAACTCATGAGCAATGACCCAATTAAAAAAAAAAAAAAGACTGGGGAAAGGGTGGCAAGAAGGAAAAACAAATTAGACTATCAGACTCCTCCCTGTTCTTCAAATAAGCCTCCCTATATGATAGTCAAGTGAGGATGTCGATTTGGCTCAAACTCAGCAATGCTTTAGTACAATAAGACAATACTGCCACCCTTTTACTTTAAACAAACTGCTAAAGGTCCTAACTATGTTATACAGCTATAAAGAAATAAAGGCTATTTTATCATAATTTGATTATGCTACAGAGCACTATGCATAGCAATTCATGGATCTAATTTTAGTTGTAATAATCTTTTGCCCTGTTATGTAAATGGAAAAAGACTTTCCATAGGCTTCAGATAGAGACAAGCCTGAGATGGAAAGCATGCAAAAGCCATGGTTCAATTACTACAGTGATCTGCATCGTATGCCACAGTACATCTGCCTTTGCACAAAAGCTGGTATCTGCTGCAAATTAACCACCCTTTTCTTAGTGATACCAGTGCCCTCTGAGAACTTACAGATTCACATGAGGCCCAAGTCCCATGACTACAAAATAACAAGGACCATTCAAAAAAATTCTCAAAATACTTTCTCACAACTTTTCCCTGATTTTCCCTTTCTTTGGCTGAAAAGATATGTGAAACTTTGCAATTAAGTACATTTTAGTTTTTCCTTCCAGCTCTTATGGTTCCAACTATTTTGTGTGAACATTAAACTCATTCCATGTAAATGTTGCAGGCCACAGAATGCAAGCTCTAATCAAATGCCTCAGATTCTGGATGGGCCCTAAAGCAGGCAGGGCCAACTTCACCTCTGGCATGCAAGTAACTAGAAATAGAGCATTTTCCCATCCCAACTCCCCAGGGCTCTTCAGTTGCTCTTTGAAATGCAATTCATAGTTATCCAAAAGTTAGCTGGAGGCGCCCAGTGGGACTATCAGGTTTCCATCTTGGGCCTTCTCCCCCTCCCCTCCCCCCCCCGCCGCCCCGCAGCTCTCTAGAATTTGTTTTTATTCTCTCCTCTGGAAGACATGGCTGTGGACTACTGTCAACCCTTCACCACATGGAAAGGAACAGCCCTCTGCCTCAGACACATGTATGAGATATGGGGGGCAGGGAGGGGGGATTCCTTGGCCCTGCTTAAGTCAGATGTTCCCTCCTTGTGGGTCCTCACAGCCCTGCCACCCACTGTGGCCTGGGCAATTATTCTGTAATTAGTGTTCCTCACTAGGACTGATTGGAGTGGAATTGCAGTCCCCCACTGAAAGAGGTGGGTTTTACCCAGAAAAAAAAAAGATTAAATAAATATATTTCTACTCTTATATGGGCTGTGGCTTTCTCAGTTTGTGTGAAGATTGAAAGAGCACAACAATGAAGAGTTAGATATTACTTCTTCATGCCAAGCACATCTTTTTCAACCTTTCCCCTTCAATTTAAAAATTACTGTTATTTCCAAAAGTGTCCCCTTAGTCCAGGGTTTTATACCTATTGTTGTTCACAGTGGGAAAATTATATGTATATTCTATATCTAAAGATTTATAAATATACAACCTTTTGATACTGACTTTCATTGATAAAGATACTAAATATTTCTACAGAGCATAACTGCTATTGACTCATTTAAATTAGAAATGATTATATCTAAGCAACACATGAGCAAATACAGAATGCCTGTTGCATAGATGTATTATTTTACTCTTTGATTTTTCATTTCTGTTACTTGTTTAAGATCTCTCCTCACTCAGCCTTCCCTATCCTCTCTACTCTTACTGCAGCAAGTACAATAATATAAAAGAGCAAAGAATTTACTTAATTTAGATTTAATTTTTTTGTAAATATTGGAATTAATTACACAATTTAATCTCTCAAAAGTGGAATTCTACATAATTTTTAGGAATATAAAAAGAGAACTTACTCTTCCAACCCAATTTGCAGTATGTTTTTTTCCTTTATCCCCCAATAAGTTTTTATTGTACTATCATAAATATTTTTCTACACAGCACTACAAACACATTGCCATTATAGGCAATGTGGTCAGACTGGGGTGCATGAGCTTTAATTCAACACTTGATTAAGCCTACTCTACAAATGCCAAAGATGACCCTATAGCTGTGTGCCATCAGTTAAGTCCTTTAATGTTTCTGGGCCACAGTTTTTTATCTATGACATAATATAATAAAACATGTAGATGTGCTTCGCAAACCATAAAGTAATACACAAAAATAGTAAAAATAAAGTTAAGTTTCCACCAGTGAAGAACCAACATGTATATTCTAGATGCATTTTTGTATATGTTCATAAATACTGATACAGATACATAAATATGCATAAATATGTACACATTGTTATTCATACATACACATATAACTGTGTGTGTGTGTGTGTGCACTTGTGTGGATTTATTGCATGGAATTCTTGGCTCTGCAGCCTTTGTAAGGCTGTCTCTCCTAGAGACAGCCTAGAGTGCACAGGCCAGTGGGAATCCAACAAGAATGGACTAGAACCCCATAAGGATAGACCAAGGCATTTGTCAATTCAACAAGGATATTCTGCAGAATCTGGAGCAGCTTCTACATGGAGCTGAATACATTCTTGGCTCTGGAGTCAGGGAAACTGATGGATGATCAACAGGAAGAAAGAACAACTGTAGGTCTGACTGCTGCTTTATTCCAAAGAGATGAATGTAGAACTGTTTCTTCCCACCCTGTGCTTCCTGGAGTCTTGCCTTCTCCAAATTGGCCTCATCCCTCTTTAAGTGACTTCCACCTGATTAAGTTAGAACTTTCCTGGTTACTCTCCATTTTACTTGACTCAAAAATCAATGGCTTGGGACTACAAGTGCATCTTGAAAGCTCTTTCAGAACAATACCTGGACTAACATTTGAAAACACAGAAGAAGGTCTGTGTGCCTACTAAGTGCTGTTGCCACATTCCTGACCTCCAACTTTTATAATCTTCTTTGAGGCCCACCCTAGCCAGAAGCGCAGTTGAGAAAGTGTGTTGAACTCTAGAGAGAGTCAAGCCTCACCAAGATGACACATCACAGAACCATCCAAGGTACGGGTACTGATAAAAATAATTTCTGTCCTAGAAAACAAAATAAGCAACCTACTCTGCAAATGCAGAGATGATGCAGGGATTTACTCTCTGTTCTTGCTCTCTGTTCCCCGATGCCCCTACATGGTTTACTGTCCCCAGTAGATGTGGAGCACACTGAGGGAGATTTGCCTTCCCCTCCCTGATTTCTGTTGATGCTGATCTAAGTATTCTGAGACATGTAGTCATTTAGTTATGACCTTCTTATGATTAGGAAACAACGTTGCCTTATGACCACATTTTTGCTTTAGTTTTGGATAAAAGATGCTTTTCTTTCTCCTTTGGAAGTCATCCTGCAGGGGAATGATATTAACCAAACTACATTGTTATATTGTGTACATGTATGAATATGTAACAACAAATCCCACTATTATGTACAACTACAATGCATCAATTTTAAAAATTGGGGGAAAAAAATTCATACTGGGCCCTCCTACTTTCTTACAGTGTCTTTACCCCCTTAGGCTTTGGCTTTGAAGAACAGATTAAATGTATATTTTTAAATAACATTCTCTCCTTCACCGTTTCTTCACTGAATTATAGAGAGCACACAGGTTAAAGTACAGTAGGGAAGGGCTAGTTAAGGAATTCTTTTTTTAGTGTAGTCACAAATATATTCCCTAAATAGACCTTAGGTTATTTCTTGGCAATTCATAGTGGTTATTAGAACTTAGACACTATAGCTGACTAAAACGAAGTTTAATTTATCATCCATAATCTCTCTAACATTGAGAGTCATTCTCAAAGACACAGCTTCCCCCTCCCCAGTGGTTTCCAGCTCTGAGCCTGTAGAGACAGAGACTGCATTCAATATCCCCAGCATCAGCAGGATCTCCTGGCAGCCCTACCATAATCTTGCTACTACTTCTGTAAGTTCTTGTTTTGTCCACAGTGAGACAGTCTCTGCCACACAGTCCTGTTCTGATACCCTGGATCTCCATCCTGCTGTGCCAATTTTCTCCTTGATCCTCTGCTTCTATCCTAACATCCACAAAGCTAGAAGTTTGACTTGCCTCTCGTGCCATGCTTCTGACAGTTGTCAACTGCCTTTGAAATACAAGTTCCTGTGAGTCAGTGCCCACTAATTCTGGATGGCCCACCTCAAAGTTTTCATATATCTGTTTAATCACTTTTTTCAATGTTAGTCAAAAACCAGCCCTTGTCCTCTCCCTCCCGCCATGTCTTGCTCTACTAACCTCCTGATGCACTTCCTACCTGCTTGTGAGTTATTCTCACAATGACTGTCTCAAATGCCTCTTAATATCTTAGGAGGCTACCCTAAGGGTTTGTTTGGGTTCTCAGTTCTACACCTTACCAGGCACGACCATTTTATCACTGATCAAACAGCTGTGTTTGATGATTACAAGCATGTGGGGTTTTTTTATCCCACAGGTGTGTAAAAGTCGTGCAAAAGCTAAAGTACGTTAAGAATAAATTTCACAAAATCTTAATGTTTCTAAATTGACAAAATAATTATCTAAGGTCTCATAGGCCATAATGAAGAAATCAAAGATTTAATTAAGATACAGTGCATAGTCAATATAGACATTCTTTGTTCTTTCCCTGTCTCCCCATATCTCATATTTTTATATATTTATTTTGTACATAGAGTATTACTAAATTGTCCAGGATGGGGTAGAAGTCAGGATTTTCCTGCTTTAATTGTACTATGCATTAGGAACACAAGGTGATTTTATATATTTCTTGCATACATACAAAAACATTTGTTATTGGCCCTTTAAGTTTTCACATCCTGGAGAATGAGACAAAGAGAAAACAAATAATTACAGCTCAACCTAGAGAATGAGACAAAGAGAAAACAAATGGGTGAGAGTCCACAGAAATGAAAGTGCTTGAATTTATCTAGAAATGGGGGAGAGTGCTTTAAAAGAAAATGAACTTGAGTTGACTCTTGAGGAATGATCAGAATGAATTCAGCCGGCAGATAAAGGTGAGAAAAAGATTTTCCAGGAAAGTTGGATAGAAAAGTAGAGACATGAAGAAGAATGCAGTACATTTTGAAAACTGCAGAGAGCTCCATATCTCTGGCTCCTGTGATTGGTTCAGGAGCAGTTTTCAGCAATGATCCTAAAAAGATTGACAAATCTGAACTCATAGTTTCTTCATAGTCCTTCTATGAAACCAGGACTTCAGATCATGGTGAGTTAGTAGAGGATTCTAAAGTAGCAAAGTGGCATGATGTTTGTTTTAGATTGAAGAGGGCTACATAGAAGAGGGGATGGGGCATAGTTAGAAATTTTCTGGAAAATTTCAAACAAAACGTTTTGAAAATCTAAAAAAAAAAATGGTGATCCCAAAGTAAAGTATAACATAATACATGGAAATGAACAGCCCACAACCCCTTCCGAAGGCCTCGACATGTCCGTACCATGTGGGACTACTCAGAAGCCGTGTTAGATCCAAGGTCCTTGTAAGTTGGCTGACGGTACTGGGCCTGCATCACAGCTTGACTCTCTGCTCTATTAATCCTGCTTCCTTCATCACCCTTCCATAGATGTTGATTTTAGTTGGAATCTTCATCCTAGAGAACCCAGCCTATAATAGAGGAATCAAGAGGAATAGAAGCAAATTAGATGTGAAACTGAAGGAGATGAAGGGATCTCAGAAGACTCCAAGATTCAGATTGGTCTTTGGAGGAATATGATGCAACAAACCTAAGTGGGTCACATCTGAAGGACATGTTTAGAGGAGAAAAGAATTGTTTTCTTCAAAGTTCCCCTACATTATTTTCATAAGAATACAGGATACATTTGGCTACAGAAACATGAATAAGCGTAGGGCTAGAAAGAAAACTTTGGTGTCTACAGACTAAAACTAGTAGTCACAGGTTTAAGTGAGTATAAGAAGAAGAATATGTAGAATAATATAAGACAATTAGGGAAGTCAGACTTCTAGAAAGGTAGAGAATCTTACCCATGTCCACTAACAGATACAAACTCCAAGTACCATGTAATGGTGGCTGTTCAACTTCCTCTTGGTAATATTCTTTCCTTATTTGATCTAGCCATGTTTGATGGAATGTAACATCATTAAAAGAAGTACCTGTTTTGTCCATCTTTCTAGTTCTGAGCATCCTGAAAGAAGGAAGTCCTCAATATTGAATAGGATATGGTGCAAAACAAAATATATCAAGTCAGTGTGTGACATCCAACCATGCATTGGAGTCTTCAGCTCTCTCCAGGCTGAAGATGGTAGCTCTGAAGCCTTCCAAGCCTGAGAAACACCCATTCTGCTATGTAATCTGTTTTAGATTTTTTATATCAAAAAATCAGGTAACGGTAGAATTTTATGTCAGATTTTTGCTCAATGTCCAATCGCTGCCTGTTTTCTGTGCTGGCTCTTTAGAAAGTCCTCTTTTCATTTTGGACGTGTCTTCCAATTCAGTCATCAGCATACAGTAGTCCCAAGTGACTCTCTCAACAACTGTTAAGGATCCTCACAGCCAGAAGAACCTCTCAGAGGATCAGAAGCACAGTCTAATACCGGCTTACAGATTCCTTATTACATCCTTACACATGAATAAAACAAGCTAGACCTATTATGCAGCTATTTTCTCTCCATTGGTAACTGAGAATTGTTCTTTAAAAAAAATACATCAAGCAAACCCAATACCCCACCTTATGTATAACATTCTCTCAGCAGCTGAATTGTCAAGTCATAGCAACTGTGCCATACTCCTGCCCAAAACACCCTTACAATTCCAGGACTCCACAGTGGGCAAAATTAGAATGTAGTCACTCCACAGCATCCCTGACAAGTACTGTGCCAGAGCAATTCAACGTCTAGACTAGTTGTTTCCGTCAGGAGATTAACTGGCTTATCTGAACCCCAAGGGCAACCTTTGGCTCACATCCAGGAAGTCAGCAGTTTTCAGGTTACCCCTGACAGATCAAGCCATCACTTGCGTGCCTAATCCCAGCATCATATACAGAATTACAGAACAGGACTTTTTTCCATGCCATTTTAGGTTTTAGCTACTGATTTTTCTAAGGTTTAATATATGATCTGAAAAAGCACTTTTTCCAACTAAATATTGGTTGAACTTTTTCAGAACAAATGGTGTGCTCTTTGGTGATATCATAACAATACTTTACCTATAAAGAAAATTTTCATGTATGTATAGATTTATAAAATGTCTTCTGGACACAACCTTAGGAACAGTGTTTTGCAAAAAAAAAAATTATTATTATTATTCAATTTTAAAAAACTGAAATATGCTCCTATTCTTTCATTATTTATCACATTACTCTTCATGGTCATCTTCTTTTCTTAAATGGGCCACAATGATTTCAGTGCCCCTCACAAAATTTCACATAGTTGAGCCGCTTTGGCTCAGGATACCTAATATTCCTATTTGCTCAGAAATTCTTCTTTAACCATTCTGAAAAGTTTTGTGGAGCCAGCAGAGTTTTCACTCTGCCACTGTATGATGGTTAGCTATATGCATGGCAATATTAATATATATTCTCAAAAAGAAGCTTACTTATAACATTAGAATAAGATACTTACAACTTTAAAATTTAAAAGTACTATTAGAGTACGTGGAATAACTGAGTTACACTTTTTTATTTTTAATTTCCGACAATATTTTCAAGACCCAAAATTGGTGTGCATTTGAATTTTGTGCCATGGTAAAATGCTGTATAAAGCACAGTGATGGGCTACAGCACATTCTCTGTAGGGGAGACAGCACTCACTATGTCAGGAAATCTCTCTCTGAATGCCTGTGTGCCAGGCACTATTCTAGGTTCTGGACATCATCAACACAGACATGCAAGAGTTCACAAATAAATTATTTTGAGTAATAAATGAGTACCTACCATGTATGATGATTTTTCTCCATAATAGATGTAAAATGTGTGCATTATAAATGGGCATTTTGCATTTACACACAACGCTATGTAAACACAAAAAAACTTTTGTCTGGCATTTGAAAGAATGTGATTAACAAAAACCTCTTAACTAAGTTATGTTTAGCAATAACTTTGGCAGAAGATTATTTGTCAAATCTACTTTCCTGTGTACAAGTGGACTATAATAGCTTCAGTCTCTTAGCACACCTCAGACAGAATATAGAATATTTATGTATTAAAAATAAAATCAGTCTAGAGACCAAAAAATCTGTAAAGCATGTAAAATTTATTTCAAAATCTTGAAAAAAATAATATGTGCATGTAAATCAAGACTTGTTTGGAACTTTAGGGATAATCTGAAATGTAGCTTTTAATCAGACCCAAGAAATGTAACATATAGGAACAACATTGAGCCTTTGCAGTTTTGAAGACCCATATATGCAATGAAATGAGCATAGTGTTAGAGTTTAAATTCTGACTCAGTAGAACGTATGCAAACCACTAACAATCCCCACCCCTGAGACTTGAGATTCCTTCTTCTCTTTTCATAGAAGGTGGTAGGGTTGGTAAGGATGTAGTAGGTGAGCTATCAGCTTTCACTCTCTAGTTCTAAGCATTCTACTATCTGAGGGAGTGGGAACAGAACCCAGCCTAGAGCAGAGTTCAAGTGAGTATCTTAGAAAATATGAATACATGAAGACTAGAATAGATGTTGTGCTGCCAGTGTTATAGGTGTTGAAATATCAAAAACCCCAGATAAAAAGAAAAACTGTTTTTTTATTTTCATTGTGCTAAACATCTGCATGTTTGAAAATTTCAAGTGATACTTCGTAAATAGGCATTTAACCTGGGTGTTTATGTTCTATAAACCAGGTTATTAAATCAAAAGATCAATGCTGAATAAAGCTACTATTCTGATGATGATTAATTATAGTTAATGTGTTTTGACCCCTCACCTTTTGCCAGGTACTGCAGTAAGAGCTTACTTAAATTATTTTGTTCAGTGCCCCTAACAAACACTAGTTCATTAATGCTATCCTTGTGGTAGGTATTATTTTCATCCTCATTCTATAGGAAAAAAAACTCATCCGGAATCATTCAATATCACATGTGAAATTTTGTTCCAAGTCTGTCCAGTTCCAAAATGCAGGCTCTTAACCATGACATTCAATATCATTGATATTCAATATTACTAAATTCAAAAAAAATTTTAAGTTATATACAATGGCTCTTTTTAAGACAGAATGAAACCTGTAATACATTTATCAAATTACAATGCTACTTTATGGGACTTTCATTGGGACTAGCTAAAGGGTTTTATGGACTCAAAAATTGGAAACTGACTACAGCAATTAGTTGTTCAGAATAAAAGCCAGGCTTGAAAGTCCTTCTTTGCATTGAATTTCAAATGTTCCACATTGAATGAAACAGATGTTGAACTTTAGATTAGTTCAATCTACATTAGATTTATCCTGTGCACACAGTAAGATAGCACTAACATGGGCACTTACGCTACTTTCTCTTTAGGGACACCTTTCCCCAGACCAGCTTCATCTGCAATTTAAAAGAGGTCTTTTCAAAGAAATAGAGGATTTTAGTTAAAGGCACAAGAATTAGTTCAGTGGGTTTGAGCCATGGTCCATCCAATATTCTGTCTATTCTAGTAGCATAAAGGGGTATGTCATGTGAAACTCAAAAGATTAGGGATATACTCAAGACTTCTTGATATTTTCCTGTCATCTGTGAATTTAGATTAACCTTTCTTAAAGTCTATGTTTTAGGTTTTCATGATACAGAGTTCCACTTATATGCTGCTCTTTGAGTAAACTAACATAACGAACACCTTGGATTTGTGAATTCCAGATTTGTTATTGCAAATATCTATGGTGTCTCTGATATGAATTCAGTGTTTCCTTTTTTTCACCTCAAACTTTGTCAAACCCACGCATTTTCCTTGTAAATTCAGTTATTTACTGAACTCTCATTCTCTGTTAGAAGGATGTGAACAAGTGTTACATGTTAAGGAAATATTAACACAAACCTCAGTCTTTCTCTTGACATAATCAGGACTGAGTAATAACTAAAAAGTAAAAAAGAAAAAAAAAGATTAGCTTTGGAAGTCAGCAACTATGGAAAACATTTTTCTTAGAATATAGTACCCCTTCAAATGATTAAATTCAGTGCAGAGAATGGCATTTGGGACTTGGGACTTGAATATCCGCACAGTCCCCCCAAAATCATTTTTATTGTTCAAGTACCTGACATTATCAGGGTTAATTGGAAAATTTGACTTATAATTTTGTTCCATAAGTATGAAACAGAGACATATATATCAAAATGAAAAAATGAGAAGAAATTACTACACACACACATACAAAAGAAAAAAAATCTTGGGCATCTTCTCAAAATATTTCAGTGAAACTACAACCAGGGGAGAAGTTGTGCTGGTCTTCCTTTTTCAATATCTTTTTTTGGGTGTGTGGTGCTGGGGATCGAATCCAGGGCCTTGTGAATGTGAGGCAAGCACTCTACCAACTGGGCTATATCCCCAGCCCTGTCAATATCTTTTCTGATGTCATGAGATTCAGCTATATCTTCTCTAAGTCTTTGCCTCTCTAGTCTGAGATAACACTGTTTTAGTATCACCTCATTTCTTTGTTATTTTCATTATAAAAAATAATCTAAAAAGCTGGTGGTTTTTAGGTTTCTACCTTGAATGTATTATTTTAAGCAGGTCTTAATTAGTATTGGACATATTAAGAAGTTTAGCTTGAACTGATTTCGTTTTCTCAGCCTACAAATCAATGAAACCTATTGCAGTGTTCTCTCAAAAAGAGCCCACCTCTCAGTTCTTTAAATTCCCTCCCTTCTTTAACATTCTATCTCACTTCTATGCTTACCTTAAAACCCTCTGGGACTTGATGTCGAAAATATCAATGACAGTCATGGGGCCTCTAAAGTCTCCAATACTGCTTGATAATGTTAAAGTGCAAAATGAGTTTTCTCTTGTCAGTTATACATGACTTGTCTAAGGGTCATTTTTGGACGGGTGTCTCAACAATTCGGATGCCTCCCTCCCCTCAGGTACTTAAATAGGGGATAATAAGGCAGTTTGAAATAGTGCAAAGATCAGTACCCTTGGAAGTCATCCTAGTTCTCCACCAGTCACTTTAACCCAAGAAGCAGAGAACTGGGAATGATTTTGAATTTTTCTAGAAACCCATTGGAATTTCTTTGGTGCCTTTCGCAGGCTGTTAGGGAATGAGAAGAAGGGAGGGGTGATTGAGTGGGCTGAGTTGTGGGCACTGCACTTCCTCACCAGTCAGAACACTTTGCAATCACTTGCCTTACATGTTCTTTTTTTCCCCTTCCAAGACTACTTAAAATAAGACTTTATTGGAGGAACAGGAAAGGCAAAGGAGAGGAGAACAGGGAAGAGGAAGGAGGGGAGAGAGAAAGAAAGAAAGAAGAGAGGAAGGAAGGAAAAGATTATATAACATCTAACTGCACCGGAATACATAAACCTCAATCTTCATAGACTTGATAAAAACAGTAGTACCTAAAACTCTTTATTCCACATAAATTATGTATGTTTCATAAAATTGATATTCATTTTCCATGTAATTCACATAAAATATATAATTCTAATACTTCTATCCTTTTTGTGTGATTTGCTGTGCATCAGATACTTTGTTAAGGACTCTATTCACATATCCCTTTTCATTTATTCCTCACGGTATCCTTAGAGGTATCAGGACCCCCTCCTTATGAGTGAGCAAACTATGGCTTAGTGGCTACGCAATTTGCTTAAGGTTAAAAACCTGGTATCTTACACTGCTTAGATGCTATAACAAATTACCACAGACTGAATGGCTAATGAACAACAGAAATTTATTTCTCACTGTTCTGGAGGCTGGAAAGTCCCAGATCCAGACACTGGCAAGACTAGGTTTCAGCTGAGTGTTGGCTTTCTGGTTCATAGATGATGTCTTCTCATTGCATTCTCACATAATGAAAGGGACAAGGCAACTCTCCGGGGCCTCTTCTATAAAAGGGCCCTAATTCCATTCATGAAGGCTTCACATATTAAGCTCTTAAATGTTGATGTCATTAAAATATTTCTCTGAGCAGAAGTCATTCACATGGGCAAATCAATACAGCTTAAGTAAATACAGGTCCAAATGTTCATATTAGAAAAGCATAAAAATTTTATTTCAGGAACTACGCTGGTAAAATAAATAAGAGAATAAAAGCTGGCTCTACAACTAAAATTTCATTTTGTAGAAACTTAGTTTATCATAACAAGCCAGGGTCCTTGACATATACATTGGGTCCTAGTTTAATTTGGCTGCTATAACAAAATGTCATGGTTTGAATGGCTTTTTAAAAACAGAAATATATTTCTACTCATTCTGGAGAGTGAAAGCCCAGGATTAAAGCACTGGCAGATTCAGAATCTGATGAGTGCATACTTCCTCATGGCTGTCTTCTCACTGTAACCTCCATGGTGAAAGGAGTCAGGGGTCACTCGGGGGTGTCTTTTATGAGGACACAAATCCTACTTTTGAGGGCTCTGCCCTCATAACTTAATCACCCCCAAAGCCTCCTTCCACCTCCTAATACCATCACCTTAGCCATTAGGATTTCAACATATGAATGGGGAGGGGGTACAAACATTTAGTTTATTGAAATGGCTAGACATAGATGAACTTGCAAAGGAATAAATTCAGTGGTGTGACTTGTGTAGGTGAAAATACAGTTGCTTTCTCCCCCCGCCCTTTAAATCACTGTTCCAGGATATATTGAGGGATTAAAAGAAGCAGTTAACCACAGTTCTACAAGTGTTCCCTATGCATAGTTTAGAGAGCTATAATCGAGTAAAAGATAAAGGCTATAAAGTTGCCTAGTAAAAGCCATTCTGTACACATAATTTTGGCATAGATGTGTATTGCATGTGCAATTACTCATGGATATAGAGTAAACACTTGTAATTTCACCAACAATTGAGCAATTGTGGGTCAATCTCATGTGCTTCAAAATGATTACTATGATTTCAAGTGACCAATTGGAATGAGAACTAATTGACTGCTACTTATTTAATCTTCGTATCTCACTCCTCTCTAACCTTTCCATTCTCATAAATGTTGCTGTCCCTTATCAATTCCAAAAATATTCCCAGACTATTTCTCAGAATGTAGGATGATTTTCCCATCTATATCCACCTCCTTTTCTGCACTGCACATTTCACAAACTTCCTCATATATACCTTTTTCCCATAAAAATTTTCTTATTTTAAAAATACATTTCTTTTTCTGCCAGGCCAATTGCACAATATAATCCATAATATAATTATAAATATAGCTTCTGAATGAATGTATTTGTCTATTCATAATATAATTTTCATGTCAACTTTTCATATTATTAACTGCTTGATGTGGCAGACTAGTTGACTGCTCTTCATACACATCTCCTTTTCTTTCTGGGCATACAGTTGGCTTTCATTCTTAATGCTGCCTTAAAGTTAGATATAGTCATATAATGGCATTCTGGCTGGTGGAATGTGACTAGAAGTGATGTGTCCTTCCAGATAAGGCCCATAGAAACTTTTCATGTACCATTTTCCATATTCTTTCTTTCTGATAGATTTGTACAGATGAACATGATCTCCTGGGAGGTCAAGCATTGAAAATGGTGTAGTCCACAAGCTAAAAAGAGTCCAGTACCCTGAATCACTTAGCCCATCAATAGGAAAACCTACTTTTGACTTACATGAGTGCCTACAGTGTATAATCCATAGTAATTCATTATACAATATATACTTTGTATGCACTATAGATTAAGTGTCTTTCAGTATGGTAAAAAGACATATTTTGCTACTGTATAAATGTTTGTGAAAACAACCATTTTAATAGAAGATAACAAATAGTATTTGTTGAGGATCTACTGGAAGTCACTAACAGTGGTATGCTAGGCATCTCACGTACATGAGCATGTTAAATTCCCTCTATTAACCTCTTAGCTGGAATAAACTAGGGTGCCCTCCAGTATGAGAGAACCAGAGCTATGGAAAGTTACCCATAGTCAGAGAGCTACCAAGTGGCAGAGCTGATATTGACACCATGTCTTTCTCCACCAGCCTGTATTCTTCCCATTACACCATGGTTATTCCTTTTCCCCTTAGCTTCTTAAGGCCACAAACTATGGCAACTCCTTAAATTGGAAAGGTATTCCCTAAAACACATTACTTGAGTCACATCCAAGAAGAAAACAAAATGAGGAAAATAAATAAAATATCTTAAATATAGTTTTGCATCTGTGCTTGATTTTTCCATTGGGCAGTGTTTTGGTAAGTTTGGGCTGTTATCATAAGTTACCATAGACTGAGTGGATTAAAGGACAAATATGTTTTTCTCACATTTCTAGAGACTGGAAATTCCAAGATCAATTACCTGCAGATTGCCATCTGGTCAAATCCCAGTTAGGTTTGCAGATGATCTTCTTCTTGTTGTACCCTCACATGGCAAGAAGTAGAAAAAGAGGGTCAGCTTTAATGCTGAAAGAACAGTGACCCCACTCACGAGGATTCTATTTTCATGAACTAATTACCCCACAAAGATCTTACCTCCAAATATCATCACATTGAGGGTTAGGCTTTTAACATATGAATTTTGGTGGTACACAAATATTCAGTCCATAATATTCCTCCTTGCCCCGCCCCCCAAATTCGTGTCCATCTCACGTGCAAAATACATTTTTTTCCAAAGGTCTTCATTCATTTTAACATCAATTCTAAAGACTAAACCCAAAGTCTCATTTAAATATAATCTAAATCAGATGTGGTTGAGACTAGAAGTAAAATATACCTCGAGGGAAATGTCTCCTCTAGACATTAAGTTGTAAAACCAAACAAGTTTTGTGTTTCAAAAATATGGTGGTGGGATAGGCATAAGATAGACAAGTGGCATAATAATTTGAGGAAAACCACCACAACAAATTCCATCTTGGAGTCTTCAGATTTAGTCATTCATTGGTAGGAGTTCATTATAGAAATTAATGACAACCCAAAAAATATATAACACACAATCCTAGAAAAGAATAAAAAAATGAATTAGAACATTGTTTGTTCACTATATTTACAATAAAGTTGTTAAAAATAAGAAAAAAGTAACTGCTAAAGTAATACTTGTATTTTTACAACCTATAGATACATTGCAAAATCTATCTTGTTCTCTACAAGGAACCAACAAGTTTCTCTTGAAAGCATATAACACATTATCTACTGGGTGGGAAAAATCTACTCAGAGAATGATTTAATGTTTGTTATAGCTTGGTACAATGAATAGTCAAAACAAGCATTTTTAATTATATGAAATAATCATTTTATAATCAGATACTAATGGGGGAGAAATCTAAGTCTTTCCATCTTCCTCTATTTTAAACTTATCCATCAAGAATACATATACACCTATTTCACTCTCATGAGCTCTTTGTGGCTCAGGGAAAAAATACTACAATTGCAACCTCTTTTTCAAAGGATTCATTTTCAAAGAAGAGCTCTCCTTTACCTGCTTGCTCTTTTTTCCCCCGATTCTCACTAAGAACAGAAATAATCTTAGAAAAAGTCCCCCAATTTTCTACTGGGCTCTTGTATGTCTATTTGACATTTCTTACTCATGGTAAACATTCTTTTTGAAAAAAAAAATCTTATTTTTTTCTTTTTGTTATATATAACAGTAGAATCTATTTTGATATATTTATACAAGTATGAAATATATCTTATTCTAATTAGGATCCCAGTCTTGTGGATGTACACAATGTTCAGATTCACTGGGGTGTATTCATATATATGCAAATATTCTTTATGTGGTGTAATTGAAAGTTTTGCAGCTCTTATCCTGAAAATTGTACAAAACTTAAATACCTTAATTGGTAACAATAAGTAGAAGTTTACTGAAATAGTTGGCCATTCTAGTTCACCCTGCAGAAAACATCTATACCCCAGTATTTCTAGATCAAATGTCACCTATTTTTTTAGAATGTCATTCTATGTTTTGCAAGAAAACCGATATAACTCTTGAGGACTTCCTACTGGTGTTATAAAAAAGATATTGTCAGTTTTTTTTGTTTATGTTCTTGTGTAAATTGTACAATGGTCTCAAAAATAATTTTATGCCTACAATTGGGAAATTTTCAGGAAATGAAATAATCATTCTCATTTATAAATCATGTACTCCTTGAATATATGGGCAACTACAACAAAATATGTGCAACTTTTCAAAGATAGCTAATTGATTAAAGGTGGCTCCACAAAATAATATGTATATAAAATCAGGTTAGTTTCAGTGTTCTTTAGGAAGAGGGAAATAGTTCACTAAAGTTATTGTGCATAAATTTTTTTAAAAAGGTTGATAGATATTAAGGTGATCTGGACAACATCCCTAGCATATAATATTCTATCTAGATGTCCATGTCTCTTAGGCTCATCTCTCAATGCTGCTATCTATCTCTCACTCCTTCAGAGTTTGTGACGACAAGGATTCTCTGTACTTATTCTTAAGGATTTTTTGGCTAAGAAGCAACCAAAAAGGAAAGAAAAAGCCCAGTGGTGAAAATTGCTGCACTCCCAGGAATAGCAGAACTTTGAGGTTTTCTTCTACAATCCTGATTTCCCTTTTCTCCTGCATCCACTTACTTAGATATTCTCCCCTTCCCCACTCTGCTTCCTTTGGCAGGGCAGGGGCTTCCTCCCTCCTGCTCTGTGGATGGAGCCTTGGCTAAGGTTAAGTCAAGTATTTCCTGAATTCAGGCCAGTCCTGGTGGGTAAAGGCTGAGAATTTTGAAAGGAAATGAGGTAGAGAGTGCCTGTGAATAGAGCTAAAGAGGATAATGTAGAGATTAAATCCTGGGAAAGAGAAATGAGATCCTATTGAAATCAATTTGATCCTGATATCATCATACCTGCAGCCAGGGTACCTCTGGCATTTGAGTTATGGAACTCAAGCTTAAGTCAGGTTTCCTATCCCACCACAGCCTACAGAAAGGATCCTGACTCCATACCATAGGCTTGGTTCATTAATTTTTTTTAAATGAACTCACAGGGAGAATTAAAACGATTCTATTCAATGGAAATACTCAAATAATACTTAATACCTTTACCCTATGTATAAAATTATTTCTGCCACCCTTTATAGTTTCAGTTTTTCTGTTAGTGGTTTTCCACAGACTAAAGATCTTTTACCACAGAATTCTGGGTGACAAGCAACATATCAGCATATTCTCAAGACACTACTCATTCAAGCTGGCACTTAGTTTGGTTAGAAATGTGTTACACTTTACATATTGGAAAACAAGAGTGATAGTGACTTACATTCCAACCACTTTGTGTGTGTGTGTGTGTGCGTGTGTGTGTGCACACACAGACATCACATGTGTGTTGCTGGGAACCTAACCAAGGACCTTGCACAGGTTAGGCAAGCACTACACCACTGAGCTACATCCCCAACCCCAGACTTTCTTGAATATGAGAATTAAAGCAAAAATAAAAACAAAACAAAAAATGTGGCATAAACACAAGCGATATTTCTCAGCCTGTTTTTAAAACTGCTGTGATTAAAGAAAATCAATGTAATACACTACTCATATAAAAAAATGTAAAAATTGTCTTTTTTTTCAAAATTGTGATTAAAAGTTATTTTTCTATTTGGAAACAAAAATCGGTTTTATATTCCCCTATTTGTCAAAGCCACTTAAGTAAATCAGGTTAGAGTTCCTAATTACTAGTTGTAGAGAAACTATGTTTATCCTGACACATAGTCATACAGTTATACTATTTATTTGTTTTAATTTAAAGATAATTTAATACCCATAAAAGATAGGAGGTTTAAAATGGTATTAGAAATTGAAATCAATTTCCAATCATTCATTCATTCCCTATGGTATAATTTCTTAGTCTCATCTAGGAAACTGTTTTCATGCCAATTTGTCTTAAAGTTAAGAATGTATTTTCTACTCCACAATACTTCAGTCCATGGCTATTCCTTTGAGATTGCCCACAAGGGTGCTAACTGCATGCACTGATGTTTTGTTGTCGGTGGTAGGATTTGTGTGTGTGTGTGTGTGTGTGTGTGTATGCATGCACGTTAAGGATCAAACCCAGGGCCTCATGCATGCTAGGAAAGCACTGTACCATCGAGCTACATCCCTGTCCCAGCATTGATGATTTTTCTTAAACTAACATTAAAATTATTCTAAGTTCTCCATTACATTTTGCATGATCCAACAACTGGAAGTTGCAATGACTTTTTGTCACTGCTAAAACTACCACGTTTGAACCAGAAGATGCTATAATCTATTAGTAATTTCACAACCACTGAAGGCCCTTTGAACACAAAAGCATAATTGTTTTACATTTATTTATAAAGAAGCATTTGACCTGTTCATGAATTTGTACCTTAAATTGAGTCTTCCAGTATAAGAATATTTACCTACAGTGTTGGGCAATATAGAAAAGTCTCAATTGGGTTGGTACTATTATTGTAAATAGACGTCAAATGTAATGGCTTACAATAATGACCTCCCCTTATAATGATTGTTGTGAAGTATTGTTTAAATTTTAAAAGCAAAATTGTAAAAGATAAGAAGGCAAACATCTGAATGAGAGAAAAAAATGTGCAAAGAGCATGAACAGACAATTCACAAAAGAAATAATACAAATGTTCAATAAAATCTGAGCAAGTAATAAACATCTAGTAATAAATGAAATGCTATGTAAACAACAGTGACAAACCATTTTTCATCTCTCACATTACCGAAGATTGAAAAGAGCAGTATTAGTGTTAACATAGTATGTTTAGAAATGTAAATGTCAAGATAATTATTCAGGAGAATTGGACAGTATTTATAAAACCCATTCTCTTAAAAGTATTTTTCACTTTTAGGAATTTCTTCAAAGGAAGCAGTAGAAAGTGGTGCAAAAATATTTGAGCAAAAATGTTCATAACTACAGTGTGCTACACATAGGAAGCTAATGTGCTTGTTTTCCTTATCTTTGTATCTTTAATATCATCAATTATCATGTTTAGACTATTAAATGGATTCAGTATGCATTTAATCAGTTATTTACATTGTCAAAAAATTCCTCTTGCTGGGATTGTGACTCAGCGGTAGAGTGCTCAACTAGCAGGTACGAGGCCCTGGGTTTGAACCTAAGCACCACATAAAAATAAATAAATAAAGGTATAAAAAAATTGCCTCTTACCCAAGTAACATTAAGGCATTGAGCAAAGTAAACTATGGTATAATTTTACAATAGAATACTATGTGCTTTAGGAAATAATAACGCCATCCATATGTTTTGACGTAGAACGATGTTTACAATAAGAATCATGTTACAAAGTATGGTGTCATTCTATTTTTGAAAATATAAATTGTAAAATATTTCCAGAATATAGTCCATTTTCGTATTCAATGTAGTAATGATATATATGAGGTTCAAATCTTTTTATTCATCTGTATTTTCAAATCTTCGTACAAAAGCTATATATTAATAGGGTAATTAGAACAAAATAAGTGAATTTTCATAGTCATAAAGTAAGGAAAATTGTTCTAAGGATAACAACAAAAGCAGAAACCACAAGTGAAAAGATTATAGTTTTTAAAAGTTAAATTTTTCTCTTTCATACCATTATCTATAACTTGAGTTTTGAGTCTATGTTGAGAAAGAAGCTCTTTGTCATTTAGATATATGTATTTAAGTATTTACAGATTAAATGCTACAATGCATGGGATTTTCTTCAACTTAATCAGAAGTTGGGAAGAAAAAAAAGAAAAATTGAGTGGAGGGAAATAAAACAAGATTAGACAAGAGTTGATAATTGTTGAAGCTGGATGATGAATAAATGGAATTAATACATTTTATCTCTACTTTTGTATATATTTTAAAGTTAACATAGTATAAATTTTTAATACCATACACAAAGATGACAGAGAAACTGTGATGAGGAGGAAATATTTGCAAAGTGAATAACAGGAAATTAAATAGACCCTTAGCATATAAAATACTCATAAATCAGTTTTCAAAATTAAATTGGCAAAGTATATGAACAGACAATTCACCAAAGGAAAAGGAAAAATGAAAATAATTGTATGCATATGTAGCAATACATATATTTAAAAATCAAAAATATTTCATTTAAAATGGGATAAAATTTATCAGTTAACTACGTTGTTTTGAAACAACAAAAATGTATTGCCAACTTGAATGAAGTGTCAGTCTGAAATATCATTGATGAGAGTGTGAATTGCCAGACTTTCTTATAATATATATTAAAATCTTAAAATTTCACTTATCTTTAGGCCAAACAAGTTTTCTTCTAGGAATTTAAGAAAATAAATATGCACAAAATTTCCAAAGAAATATATACAAGTGATATTTATAGTAATATGAGACTTAAATAATCTAAATATCAAAAATGGGGCATTAGGTCACTACAGTGGAATTATTAATGGAATTTCTTCATCCTTTTTGTTCATTTACTCACTCATTTTTTTTTCAAAAATATTTACTGAATTCCTACTGAGTATCAACCATTAGTTAACCACTAGGAATAAAATAATGAATAAAGACACTTTTCCTGTTTCAGGGAGCTTATTTTCTAGTAAGAGAAACAGAAAATTTTTTAAAAGACAAGGCCATATGATAGGGAAAAACTGGGGCTGAGGAGTGGAAGCTACCTGGTGCAGTATGTTAATAAAACATGACTGAGGCGTTCAAGAGTGAGAACTGGGCTGGGTGTGGTAGCACACACAGCCTGTCATCCCAGTGACTCATGGCTGAGGTGGATTGTAAGTTTGTAAGTTCAAAACCAGCCTCAGAAAACTAGCAAGACCCTAAGCAACTAATTGAGACCCTGTCCCAAAATAAAAATAAAAAAAGGGCTGGGGATGTGATTCAGTAGTTAAGTGCCCCTGATTTCAATCCCCGGTACCAGAAATTTAAAAATGCATTTATGAAATAATGGTTTCTAAATTTGGCTACTCTGGAGTTGATGGTGAGTGCCACCATCAACTGGGTATTTAAGCCACAGCTCATTTTGCACATCCTTCCTTAATATTGAGCACATTGAATATTTGGGGTTAGAAAGAAATGGTTAAAGATGTATTAAGTAAAATGGGATAAAATTTATCAATTATCTGTATTGTTTTGAAATGACAAAAATGTATTTCCAACTTGAATGAAGTGTCAGTCTGAAATATTGTTGTATGTTATACAAAATTGTAGAGGATATACTTTTATATGACTTTTATATCATTAGTCTGAAATATAATAACATTATTATTATAAATATCATTGGATATATTTCTCTGGAAATTTTGTTACAAAATATTATTTTGTAATTAATATTAATTTTATATTTATTATTTAATATAAAATTTGACAAATATTTTAGGGTCTGTAAACAAGTCAAGATGGCGCCTGGCATTTTGGCAGAGGGAGTGGTTTGTGAAGTAATACCAGCAAGCCATTAAGTATGGAGATTCCTTATTGGTTGACTGCTGTATCTAGTTTATGTTAATTAAGATAAGCTGTGTGGAATGTATATATACCCCTCCTGTCCTACAATAAACGGCTCCCACTCCAGCTGTATCAATGTACACAAGTTGCTCGTCACCCCCCGGTTATTTTGCTGCAGCCGGACTGCAGCAGATGGTGGCCCATACAGGGAGCCCCGAGACAAGTAAGTTGACGAGGAAAAGCTGCCTGTCCATAGATAGGACGGGAGCAAATCTGCTCGTTCCTAGATAGGGTGAGAGGAAATGGCCATTTCGAGAAAATGGAGAAGATTGATACAGTATGTTTGTGTCTTGTTTTGTCTTGAAATGTTGTATTGTCTTTGTGACTAAAATATGGGAGGGGTGTTAAGTAAATTGTTGAAAAAAGGAGGCATCCCAGTGGAACCAAGAATAGTTAGGGCATGTGTTGATAAAAGCCCAAGAACTCTAGTCAGAAAGAAAAAGAAAGTTCAGAAGAAGAAGGATTATCAGGAAAAAAGTTGCAGCAAAAGGCTATTACTGAATACTTTTCGTTTACCGGAGGGTGCGTGAATCGGCGCGGCGGCTGCCACGTGTGCGAGCCGGTCACGGGCGCAGCAAGGACTTTCCAAGCGGTGGCAGCCAGCTCTTCCCTGCCCCCCGCCCGGGGAGCAGGACGCCACTTCGAGAGCCCAAATCCAAACCTGAACCGGAGGCACAGTCTCGCAGGCTCTTGCTCCCTGTGCCCAGTGGCAGTTTGAGTCTGGAACACTCCCCGGACTCTCCCCGGGGCCATTTGGGGCTGCCCGGGATGCTGCAGGCAGAAGACAGCCTGCGTCCCTGAAGTTTGATCATTTCCAAGGCCAGTAACTACAATGGTTCTACTCAAGTAATTCACCTATACCATCTAGGCTTGTGTTTTCATGCTATGGTGTTTACACAGTGATGAAATCATCTAACAACACATTTCTCATACTATGTTGTTAAGTGATGCATGATTTGTATCTTAAAACTCAAATTAGAGAAAATATTTTCCATCTTACTGGTTTCAAAATGGTAGAGCTGACCAATCATTATATAATAAGAGGTTAATAACATTGTTTTTCCCCCAAAAAAAGATAGTAGAAGAACAAATTAAAATGTTAAAAAAAAAAACAGAAAACATCTACTTTTGTTTTTCTCATTGCAATTCTCTAGTAAGACTGGTCCCTCTGAGGGCTGCCAGAGAAGACAATGACTAAAGTTAAGGGACTTGTAGAATGTCGCAAGTGCTAGATAGTGATTGACTGGAGAAGCCATGATGTGTAATTTATCCAAGTGGCAAGCAGCTTGAGCAAACTCTAATGTAATTTTGGGCTTAATTATTTGGAAAAAAATGGTAAATGACACATGAATAAAATCCATAAGTGATACAAACCTGGGAGCTGTAAATGCCAATGAGAAGAGGAAATAGTGCAGAGGTATAAGGAAGTAGCATACATCAGGAGGTAATCGGCCAGAGAAGCTCCGCTTGGGAAACATGCCACAGATAAAAAGGACTAATGTTGTCTACTGGGTCCATCAAACTGTATCTAAAGGATTGCAAACTGCACACTTACTTTTGTCCACTCATTGAAACATACAATATATACTTTCATGCTCAAAATTTTTAATCTTCTGATACACCTAGAGATGAATAAATTTCAATAGTGCAACAGATATATTTATTCAAGAAGGACCTGGGAGTTGATAAAATAGTTAATGGGGAATCAAATACAAGGGAGTTGGATGGCAATACAGTGAGTATCACTAGGTTTTACATTTTTAAAATTCAAACATGGTGATTATGAGAAGTGGATCTCTCTGTTCTAAAATCCAAGATCCCCATCACCCATCTATAGAAAGCTTCACATAGCTGCAGTTCTCCCAAAGCTTTCATTTTCCATTGTGTATATATGCCACATTTTTTTATCCATTCATCTACTGAAGGACATCTAGGTTGGTTCTACAGTTTAGCTATTGTCAACATTGACTGATTCTATCTTCTCACCAAACTACGTGAAACTTTTCCTGGTGTTAGAATCTCCAGGACAAGCATTGTCCTCACTTTGGGATTTGGGGGGCCAAACCTGTCTTCTGTGCGACACTTTGGTGTAAAACACTCCAGTTTGCCACTGTTGTGCTGAGAACTCTCACTACCTAACTGAACATTATTTCCTTTGCTATGTTGAAGCAGTCAGGAA
The DNA here is from genome assembly GCF_001458135.2 of Marmota marmota marmota. NCBI lineage: Eukaryota > Metazoa > Chordata > Mammalia > Rodentia > Sciuridae > Marmota > Marmota marmota. The sequence goes on from NW_025999925.1 coordinate 15,024,215, forward strand.
GCCACAATTTTGTCCCATGAGGATTGATAGTGGCTGGAAAAGAAAAGGAAAAAAAATCTGTGTGATAAATACCATCTTGAAAACTGACTACTTGCACCCAGCTATGTACTCTCATCCCAACCTATTTGGCCCTAGCCTCATCTACAAACACAGTTCATCACCTTTCAAACCAGGCCCATTTTTTTTCTTTTCTTTTTTTTTTCTTTTTTCTTTTTATTATTAGTTGTTCAAAACATTACATAGTTCTTGACATATCATATTTCATACATTTGATTCAAGTAGCTACTGAAATTGCTTTATATCACATGAGTTGGAGGTATATCATGTGTTCTGCTGGTAAATGTTTAACAATCTGTTCTGAGATGGGAGGAGCAAGGATAGTAGAGAGGCTTGCCTTGTAGCATTCGTCTTTCCATAATGCAATACTACCATTACGGCAGGTTTGAAGCTTCCAATGTGATGTCACTGATTGTAATACTGGAGAGAGGTGATAACAATTGCTCCCTGCAGGCCACTCCAAGAAGACTTCTCTAGAATACTCAGTTTACTAGACACAAACTTTTTTTTTTTGGGGGGGGGTGCCAGGAATTAAACTTGGGAGCACTCAACCGCGGAGCCCAATCTCCAGCCCTATTTTGTATTTTACTTAGAGACAGGGTCTCATTGAGTTGCTAAGCAACTCGCCATTGCTGAGACTGGCTTTGAACTTGGATCTTACTGGCTCAGCCTCCTGAGCTGGGATTACAGGTGTCCTGTGTTCATTTTTATCTTCTTTTAAATTAATTCATTATTTTAACTCTTCTGTCCCATAAGCTTAACAAGTGTGTATCTTACAACATGAAATCTTAGTTTATAAACTTCTACTTCCACTGCACCCAGTTACTAGACACAGACTTTAAAAATGCATTTAACTGTCCAGGCACCGTGACATACACTTGTAATCCCAGCAGCTGGGGATGCTGAAGAGGATCACAAGTTCAAAGCCAACCTCAGCAACTTAACCAAGCCCTAAGCCCTAAGCAACCTCGTTTGGCCCTATCTCAAAATAAAAAATAAAGGGCTGGGGGTGTGGCTCAGTGATTGAGTGCCTCTGGGTTTAACACTGGATGCAAAGAAAAAGAAAAAAGAAAAAAAATCATTTAAGTGCAGATAACAGGTTTTAGAGGTATCAGAAGACACAAATTTCTTTATGGAGCCACCCATAAGTTTTGAGACCCACTTCAGGCCTTTGCTTCCTGCAATGGTAATGGATGAACTGAGTACAAATCAGACACATTCCTCCTCTATACATTTTGAATAGGAAACATTGGAAATCATGTTGAAGACCCAATACAGGTTAATGCTTTTAGTCACTGTTTATATCAAATCCATCACCTCACAACATGATTACATTAAGCAGCACCCCTGCTCATCCTCACATTAGCTGGATTACAATGGTCCCATTGCTAAGATTATTTCAAATTAAAGCTGACAACGTGTTTTAAAAATATACACTCAAGAATAATCCTAAATTGAAAGAAGTGGATAAACTATGGGAGGGAAATTGCTTGATTAGCAAGTAAGAGTTTTTAGGTTGTATTTTCTGAGGTTCAATGTTAATAGAATAATCATGCACAAATTTTTTTCTTTTGATACACAATGAAGTAATTCAAAATCATTTAAATAACTGATGTGCATAATTTATCATTTATAGCCCAAATTTTTCCTTTTCCATGAAGACATTCCACAGCATCCTGTTGCAAAAAAATGCCTTGTTTCACCAATCCAGTGAAAACCATTGGAGGATACATGAGGCCAGATGTCCTTTGTATCTATCTTCCCCAAAGTCCAACATTTGATAGTTTGTTGATTGATTGGTTAATTAATTGACTAACTAAATTTTTAAAAATATTTTCTTAGTTGTCAATGGACTTTATTTTATTTATTTATATGCAGTGCTGAGAATCAAACCCAGTGTCTCACACATGCTATGCAAGTTCTCTACCAGTGAGCCACAATCTCACTCCTGACTAGCTAAATTTGAAGGGTTTGGGTTGGATCCAGAAATTCTATTAATCCACAGATAGAGTTGCTATATTTTTTTCTAAACTTAAACTAGAACATAAATAATAGAAAACAACTTTTTTCTGACTTGCAGATTTGTTTACATGGAAAGCTGTAGCAATATATAAAGAACAATCACATTTAGTCATTAATTAACATATTGTCTTTTCTGAAATGACCAAAAGTTATACTACTAACATGGAAAATACTTTGATACACTAGTCATCTGTTGCTATATAGTAAATCAAATCAAAACTTAATGGTGTAAAACAGCAATACTCATATTATCTCCCAGGATTCAATTGTATGGTGCTGGTGTGGGATCTCTCATGAAGCTGCAGTCAGATGATGGCCAGAGCTCAGACTGCCAATGGCAGCTATCTGGGCATATCTTTAACTGCACAAGGTTTCAGGGCCTTTTTATGTGGTCTTAACAGCACAGTAGACATGGGGTCCACTGGGACTCTCCACAAGGTGGACTCAAAGAAAAATGAACCTGGAAAAGTTGTCTGCAATTTCCGTGCCTAAGCTCACAGCTCATGTAAATCCACATCTGCCATATTCTCTTAGTAGAAGCAGTTCCAACAGAAAGGAAAATAGACACCACCTTGATTTTAACCTTTTTTTTAAAAAAAATTAAGAATAATTGAAATAAGAAACAAATGAATTACATGATTTGTTTTGATACATCTATAAATCTGTGAAACCATCATAATAACCCAAATTATTAAAAGTTCCAAAATTTTTCTCATGTTCCTTTGTTTCTTCCCTCTTTGCTTTCCTTTCCAATTCTAGACAATTACTGATCTACTTTCTGTCACTGTTGATTGGTTTGCATTTTTTTTTTAGATTTTTTATATAGTTGAATACTACAAATGTTTTCTTTGTCTGGTTTCTTTCTTGCAATAAAATTATTTTGAGATTCATCCATATTGTGTATATCCACAGTTCTTTCATACATTCTGTGTTATTGTAGAGTAGATTTCCTTTGAATGGATATTACAACATTTGTTTATCCGTTAAAGTCTTGTGGACACTTGGGTGGTATTCAGTTTGTGACTAACACAAAACTGCTACAAACACCCATGCACAAACTTTTGAATGGCTTTCATTTCTCTTGGGTTTCATTTTACCTATGAACGAATTGATTGGATCATGTGGTAAGTATGTGTGTAACTGTTAAGAAAATGCCAAACAGTTCTCCAAAGTGGCCACACCATTTTATGTTACCACCAATACCATTTATGCTACATCCAGATTTTAATAAAAGGTGAGTAGTGGTATTTCATTGTAATTCTAATTTGCCTTTTCCCCTGACCAATAAGGTTGGGCTTCTTTTTGGTGTATGCTTTAGTGCTATCAATACATCTTCATTAGTGAAATATTTGAATCTTGACTATTTTTAAACTAGGTCCTTTTTTATATTTTTTGAACTTTGAGAAATCTTTATACGTTCTGTATGTGAGTCCCTTCTCAAAGATATACTTCGTAAAGATTTTCTTTCAGTCTGTGGCTTGTATTCTCATTCTTTTAATAATGCTTTGAACTTTAAATTTTGAAATAATTTTAGATTTGTTGTAAGTTGCAAAAATAGTACAGATAGTACTCGTATACATTTCCCCCAAACAGAACCCCAGGGGTTATATCTTATGAAAGATAACAAAATATCAAGCCCTGTCACTTGACATCAGTACATAGTTGTCTGCCCCATTATCAAAAATGAATATTAATATAGCCACAGTCAACATACAGAACTACCTCACCATTGCAAATATGTTTTTTATGTGTGCCTATCTTTTTTAGTCATATATGTCATCATATCCCTTTTTCTTTTCCATTCCTAATCTCTAAAGACAATTAATCTATTCTCCATTTCATGATTTTGTCATTTTGGGAATTTTACCTAAACAGAAACATAAAATATGACATTTTGAGACACTTTTTTCATTCAGCAAAGTTCTGTTGAGCCATCTAAATTGTTATCACTAGTACTTTCCTTTAATTGCTGGTTAGTATTCCATGGTATAGATGTACCAAGTTTGTTTAAATAATAATTTATTGAGAGGTTTATTTGTTTGTTTCCAGTCTGGAGCTGTTATAAACAAAACTGTTTTGGTAGTGAAGTACATTGTCACTTGTCTGGAGAACCCAGGAGTAAGATTGATGCATTGTATTGTAGGTGACTGTGTAGTGTTTAAGAAACTGCTACACTGTTTTCCAGAGGACCACTGTATGAGAGATCTCATTTCTTTGTATTCTTGCCAGAATTTGGAGCTTTGATTTTTTTTTTCTTTTTTCTCTTTAGCCATTCTAACATGTTCATTGTGGTTTTAACGTAATGATTAATGATGTTAAACTTTTTTTGTATGTGCCTATTTGCCTATATCCTCTTCAGTGAGGTTTTTACATGACTTGTGCACATTTTTATTGAATTATTTTTTTGTTGTTGAGGTTTTTAAAATAATTTTTTGTTGAGCAATATTTGTGCATCTTTATGGGGTACATTATGGTAATGTATACAGTGTATAATAATCAAATCAGGATAATAAGCATTTGTATTTCTTAACAATAATTTTTGTGTGTTGGAAATTGTGTACTCCTTTTTATAGCCACATTGTTGAGTTTTTAGAGCTCTTTATTATAGTGTATATAAGTCAATTGTCAGATCAGTTATCTTTAAAAGAGATTTAAATAATACAAAAGATTATTCATAAAATAGCCACTTGTAATAATTTTTATTTCTATGTGGTCTTACTTTCTTTCTTAAGGAATTTCTTTAAATTTCTTAATGCACAGTTCTGTAGGTGATAAACTCTTCAATTTCATATATCTAAAATATTTTTATCTTTAAAAGTTATTTTTGCTGGATATAGAATTCAAGGTTGATTTTTTGTTTGTTTGTTTTTCAATACTGTAAAGACAGCTCCATTGTCTTCTCATGTGCATTGTTTCCAAAAAGGAATTTACTATCATCCTTAACCTTTTTTCCTCTAAAAAATATTATCCCCCCTTTTGCTATTGCTGTGTTTAATATAATTTTCCTTTATTGCTGGTTTTGAATAATTTGATTATGATATGTATTAATGTGCATTTCTTCATGTTTCTTGCTTGAAGTGCATTGAAATTCTTGAATAGTTTTAATCAAATTTGGAAAAATATCTCACCATTATCTTTTCAATATTTCTTTGATTCTTCCCCTTCTTGAGGTACTTTAAGTTACACAGATATTAAGTCTCCTGAAGGTATCACACAGATCACTTATACTCTTTTCATTTTCAAAAATGACTCTTTTTTAAGTGTTTTATTTTCAATAGTTTCTACTACGTGTCTTCGATTTTAATCAATATTGTCTTCTGCAATGTCTAATCTATCCTCACTCTCATCAGGAGAATTTCTATCCCAGATATGGTATATTTTTTATCTGAAAGTTTGGTTTTTTTCTTATCATTATTGTTGTGTTTATTTGTTGTTTGTTTTTAATATTCCCTTTCTCTACCCAATTTTTGAACACCTGAAATACAATTTAATATCTATTTTCATGTCTTTGTCTGTTATTTCTAATAGCTTTGTCAATTCCAAGTCAGTTTCAATTGACTCTTTTTCCCTTTTGTCATGGGCTTTATTTATTGTTAACCTGGTAATTTTGGATTGAATACTAGACATTATAAATTTCCCCCTATTGGGTGCTGGATATAATTTTGTCAATAATAATATTCTTGAACTTTATTCTGGGGTGATGTTAAATTCCTTAAAGCAGTTTGATTCTTTTGGATCTAATTTTTAATGTTTGTTACATGGAACCAGAGCAACAAGTAGTCTAGGGGCAACTCTTCCCCACCTCTAATGCAAGATCCTCTGAATAGTCTTCCCATGATTTTTGAATTATGAGATTTTCTAGTCTGGTTGGTAGAAATAGGGACTGTTCCCTGCCCTGTGAGAGTTCCAGGCATTATATCTTCTAACCTTTTGGGGTGTTTTATCTCTGGCTTCTGGGGTTTCCTCACATGGACTTACTGATCAATTCTCTGCTAAGTACTAAATACTTAGGAGCATCCTGTGCAGACATCTGAATTTCTTTCTATGTGTATTTCACCCTTTTCCCCACTCTTCTCTTTTGTATAGTTGCTTTGGTCTATCCAGACTCTCAACTATACACCCTCAACATCATAAGTATAAGTTCTTGAGACAAAGTGAAGAGAATTAATATTTTTAGGATACAATTTACAATTATTTGTCATGTGCTTCCCCCCACACACTCATTTCATCCTCTTAGCAAATCTAAGAAGTGGGCATTGTAATACCCTCCACTCTCGTTTGATATATCACAATAACATAAGCCTTGTGAGCCTGGGAGTCTATCTTTTGAACTATTGGATCCCTGTGATCAGCATAGTGTATGGTTCATATGAATGAATACATGATAAATATGAGCAAACCAAGATTCAGGCAGCTAACTGAATTACTCAGTGCCAATGTCAACAAGTGGAATTCAAATACAGGTAGCTAACTGCAATACCTGCTCCACTGTCACTAGTTTGCTCTGTTCTCAGGAATATGCTCTGAAAGCATGAAAACAAAAATTAACTGTCTTTTCAACAGATATTGCTAGTGAAACTGAATGTCCACATGCAAAAGAATGCTGTATACAGCACTTCTACAAAAATATTGTATTCTAATGCCATATATAAAAAACTACAAAACAAGGGGGGGGGGAAACAGAAGAAAAGCTTGAAATGGATTTCACAATGATTTCTTGTTGTTCTTGAACATCAAAGTCATACATAATAAAAAGAATACAAATTGTACTTCATCAAAATGAAAAAAATTATGTATCAAAGAAAGCTCTCAATAGGGGAGAAAGGTAACCTACAGAATGGGAAAAATATTCATAAATCACATATCTGATAAGGGATTAGTATCTAGAGTATATAGAGAATTTCTAAGACTCATCAATAAAAACATCAAAAACCAATTTTAAAATGTGCATAACACTTGAATATATATTTCACCAAATAAGAGAATACAAGACCAATAAGTATATGAAAATATTGCCAGGCGCTGGGCATATAGCTCAGTAGTAGAGCACTTGGTTAACATGCACAAGGTCCTAAGGTCACCAGCACCAAAAAAGAAAACACACACAAAAAAATTCAATCTCAATAATTATTAGAATTGTAAATCAAAATTACAATAAAATATTATTTTATATCCATGAAGATACCTATTGTTAAATAAATAAATAAAAACATGCAATAACAAATGTTGACAAGGATGAGGAGAAAATGGGACTCTTGTGTACTGCTGGGAGGAATGTAAAATATTGCACCTGCTACATAATACAGTAGGGTGGGCCTCCAGAAAATTAATAATAAGATTAGCATATTGCACAGCAATTAGATTTCTGAGTATGTATTCAAAATAATTAAAATAAGGAACTCAAAAAGATTTTTGTAGGTCCTTGTTTATAACAGCATTATTGACAATAGCTGGGGAAGTGACCCAAGTGTCCATTAATGGATAAATGGATAAACAAAACATGGCATATACAAATATAATGGAATGTTATTCATCCTTAAAGATGAAGAAAATTCTCACACATGCTCAAAGTGAATTATGCCACTCACAAAAGGATGAACACTGGATTATTCCACTTACATTATGAACATAGAATAATCAAATTTATAGAGAGAGAAAGTAAAATGTTGGTTGCCAGGGCCTGGGATAGGTGTTGATGGATAATTATTGTTTAATGGATACTGAGTTACAGTTTTGAAAGATGAAAATAGTTCATTGAATTGATAAAGTAGTGGCACATCTCAAGGTCTTAGAGAAACAAGAACAAAGGAAACCTAAAGTGAGTAGGAGAAAAGAAATAAAAAGGATCAGAGCTGAACTAAATGAAATACAGACTACAACACAAAGAAACAAACAAAAAAATGTTTCTTCAAAAAGATAAACAAGATTGACAAATCATTAATTAAATTAACTAAAAGAAAGAAGACCCAATTTAAAAAAAAAGAAAGATTTTTAAAAAGGGGAGGGGAATATTATGACATATACCCTAAAATCCAGATGAACATTGGAAACTATTTTGAAAAACTATATTCCAAAAAATAGAAAATTTGGATGAAATGGACAAATTTCTAGAAACAAATGATCATCAGAAATTGAAACAAATGGATATTTTAAAACTAAACAGAGATATAACAAGCAATGAGATTGAAGCAGTAATAGATATCTTCCAACACAGAAAAGCCTAGGAACAGATTCACTGCTGAATTTTAACAAACTTTTAAAGAAGAACTAAAACCAATGCTCCTCAAACTGTCCCATGAAACAGGAAGGGGACAAATCCTTCCATACTCATTGTACATAACCAGTATTAGCTTACTACTAAAACCAGATAAGGGCACAACAACAACAACAACAAAAACTATCTGCCAATATCCTTGATGAACATAGATGCAAAAATACCTACAAATTTAATTTAATAACATATTTAAACATCAAGTTGGTTTTATTCTAGAGATGTAAGGATGTTTGAACATATGCAAATCAATAAGCATATTACAAATTATAATGGAATCAAGGGTAAAAATCACATGAGCACCTCAATGAATGCAAAAAACAAACAAACAAAAACTTTGACAAAGTTTAACATTCCTTCATGATAAAATCCTTGAAGAAACTAGGGATAGAAAGATCATACCTCAACATATAAAGGCTGTATATGACAAAACCATTGCCAACATCATACTGAATGGGGAAAAACTGAGGGCATTTTCTGTAAAACATGAATGAGAAAAGGGTGTCCATTCTCATCACTCTCAATTAGCATAGTGCTTGCCTGAGTAATCAGGCAAGAGAAAGAAATCAAAAGGATACAAATAGAAATTAGGACATCAAATTGTCTCTATTTGGGGCTGTAGCTCAGTGGTAAAGCACTTGCTTCACATGTGTGAAGCACTGGGTTCGATCCTCAGCATCACATAAAAATAAATAAAGATGCTGTGTGTTCATCTACAACTAAACAAATATTTTTTAAAATTATCTCTATTTGCAGAAGATATGGCTTTATACTTAGAAGTCCCTAAATACTCCACCAAAGAACTCTTAGATTGATAAATAAATTCAGTAAAATAGCAGAATACAAAATCAACATAAAATTGTGCATCTTTTTTGTACTCCAATAATGAACTCAACAAGAATGAAATAAGGAAAACAATCCCTTCCTAGATAGCCTCAAAAATTTAATAAAATAGATAAGAATAAACCTAGCCAAGGAGGTAAAAGATCTATGTAAGAAATTATAAAACACTGAGGAAATTGAAGATGAAAAGAAGATGGAGAAGAGACCTCCCAGGTTCATGGATTGGGATAATTAATATTGTTAAAATTGCCATACTACCAAAAGAAATCTACAGATGCAATGCATACCCACCAAAATAATAATGGCTCCAGGAAATGGAGATTATCATGTTAAGTGAAATAAGCCAATCCCCAAAAACCAAAGGTCAGATGTGCTCTCTGATATGTGAATGCTAACACACAGCAAGTAGAGTGGGGAAAGAATAGAAGCTCAGTAGATTAGACAAAGGCAAATGAATGGAAGGAAGGTGGGATGGGAATAGGAAGGACAGTGGAATGAATCAGACATAACTTTCCTATGTTCATATATGACTATACCACCAATGAAACTCCACATCATATGCAACCACAAGAATGGAATCCTAATTTGAAGAAGTTATACTCTGTATGTATAATATGTCAAAATACACTCTACCATCATAGATATCTAAAAAATAAATAAATAAATATACAAATGACTTTCTTCACAGAACTAGAAAAAACAATCCTAAAATTCATATGGAATCACAAAAGACCCAGAATAGCCAAAGCAAGCCTGAGTAAATACAGCAATGCTGGTTATATCATAATACCTGATTTTAAAAATATACTATAGAGCCATAGTTACAGAAACAGCAAGGTACTGGCATAAAAACAGACACATGGACCAGAAGAACAGAATTGAGGATCCAAAATTAAACCCATAAATCCACAGTGATCTACAGTCATTCACAAAAGTACAAAAACATGTTAAAGACAAGAAGGTCTCTTCAACAGATGGTGGGTGCTGGGAAAACATGTAGAAGATTGAAACTAGATTGCTATTTCTCACTATATATAAAAATCAATTCGAAATAGATCACAGACCTTAATATAAGACCTGAAACGTTTTTTTTACAAAGAAAAGAAGTTTACTTAGCTCACAGCTTTTAAAAATTCTATATATTTTTTATTTATTCTCGTTAGTTATATACAATACCAGGATATATCCTGACATAATCATAAAAGCATAGAAGACAACCCACTCCAATTCAGTCCCCAGCACATCCCCCACCCCCCGCACTCCACACATCCCTCTTCAATCTATTTACAGTTTACCTTTTTTTTTTTTAATTAGTGTCCTGTGGATATACCCTACATTCAGAATACAAAAAGAACTCAAAAAATAATAACAAAGAAATAAGTAATACAATCAATAAATGAACAAATGATCTGAATAGACACTTCTCAAAAGAAGTACTAACAGGCAATATGAAAAAATGCTCAACTTCTTTAGCCAACAAGGAAACACACATCAAAACTTTACTGAGATTTCATCTCGTCCCAGTCAGAATGACTATAATAATAATAACAACTACAACAATAAATGCTGGCAAGAAAAAGGAAACTTATACACTGTTGGTGGAAATACAAATTAGTACAGTCACTGTGAAAAACAGTATGGAGGTTCTTCTAGAACCAAACCATAAAATAAATAGGATAATACAATCCAACTATACCACTCCTGAGTGTATACCCAAAGAAAATGAAATTACCATACAAAAGCGATACACACATACTTATGGGGATAAAGTTAGCATACTCAGAGATACCTGCATAAACTTAGGAGATTAACTGAAGTAATCTCAATTGCGCTTCCAGTGAAGACAGTCTTTCTACCATCATTAAGCTGACTAATGGAAACTAGAAAAATCTGTGTACAAAGAAAGGAGTAATTGGGGAAAGAAAAGGTGAGGAATTTGGTTAATGTACTTTGGGCTGCAAGTGACAGGCTTGAATATCAAGGGTTTATTTTTTCATAAAAATAAATTTTAGGTGTTGTTTTTCATAAAATAAATTTAGAAAAGTTTAGACACAGCCATTTCCAAACGGATTAAATAACATCTCACCAATATTTTGGCTCTCTGACACCTTTGTTAGGATTCTCTTGGCTGTTCTGTCATTGTTGTTACAAGTCCAACCCCTGTTCTAATAAACAACACCTAAAATCAGGGAGGAGCATGGCATTCTGCTCAAGAGTCTGTCTCATTTCTTAAAGGAGTAAATCTTTCTCAACAGATTTCCCCTTAGATCAATTGGCAAAGGAATCACGTGCCCCTCCCTAAAGCAATCTCTGGCACAGGAGAGTGTAATTATTATGGAAGATTTGGACCCATTATGATTCATCTCATGGGCTAATATGCATGCCTTCTCTGAGCCTATTTTTACATGATAACTGGAAAAGAAACCAGAGTTTTATTAGTAACTAAAAAGAGGGGAAAAAATGAAAAAGCAGAGTAAAAACCTAAAAAGCATATGAAGGAACAGAACAGGAAGTGATTAAGAGATTCTTTTTAAAATTTATTTTTTTCTACATTTTTAATTGACTCATAGTAACAAGTATTTAGGGGGTACAGCATGACATTTTGGTACACATGCACAATGTATAATGAGTAGATGAGGGTAGATCTATCATCTCATGAACACCAATTCTTGAATGGTAGGAGCATTCAAAAATCCTCTCTACTAGCTATTCTGTAATATCCAACTAATTGTTGTCAACTATAGAAATACTACTGTACTTCAGAATATTAGAAGTCATTCCTCCAGTCTAGTGGCATCCCTATCATTAAGAGACCTTATACTTCTGAATGTAGACACCATGGTATATGGCACCTTGGGTAAGGCATGTTTATTTAGGCAATCTGGGATTAGGATAAAGATAATATACAGAGAGAGAGAATATCTTGGGCATCCAGGAAGAATTCGATTTGACGAGGGAAAAGGGATTGAACCTGCCTCTGTAAGGACAGTAGATCTCAGTTTATATAGTTTGTATAAAGAGATTTTCTACTTAAGAAAAAATGCTTTAAGGACTGAGGTATGGTTCAGCAGTAGAACACTCGTTTAGTGGGTGCAAGGCGCTGGGTTCGATCCTCAGCACCACATAAAAATAAAATAAAGATACTATGTACAAAAAAATAAATAAATAAGTAAGTAAAATAAAGGTATTGTGTTCAACTACAACCAAAAAAATTGTTTTTTTTCTAAAGTACTTTAAGTATTTTTTGGCATTGAAAGATTTTAGAGAGTGATGGATTGGGTGATAGTGAATATAGTAAAGTAAGAGGCAACATGTAATCTCCATCCAAAATCTAAAGAGTCACCATGTCCTCCTTCAGTTCCTTAAATGGTGCCACCAGACAAGATGAGCATAGTATTCATGAATCCTTCTTTCTGTGTGTCCCCAACAATTTATCAAAGAACCTCAGCTTGAAGAGACAACTTATCTGAGAGTCCTAAGAGTCACTTTATTTAAAAATATTGTTCTTGGCCACAAAAAATGTAGAGCCTTTCATGAATGTAGGATTTTCACAGTTGTACCCATCACAATAATCTGACAAAATTGTTGACACGAAAGCACTCCTTGGAGTGTGATACCTCATATCAAATCTTATTCATACTTCTAATAGGAGTAACATTATGTGAAAATGTGGGCATATGAATACATTAGAAAGTTTTTATTTAGTATGTTCAAATCAGATTTAGCAGAACTCAGACTTATTCTAGCACATTAGGCACAAAAATTCTCTTTGATCTCGTTTCAAGAAACACCTGCACCTTTGTAAAAGACCCAGCAAGATGAGTCAAAGTTTTGGGAACAGATGCAGCTACATGCAAGATGATAGAACTGTTAGGAGAAGGAGCTCTCCTTGTTAGATTCACAGAGACTAGGATTACACACACAGTGATTTCCAAGAGTTGGAATTTTAGTGGCGGCTCATTCCATTGTTATTGAAGAGAACAGATTGCCATCACCGTCAAAGAAGAACAGTAGAATTGGTTTTAAAGTTATCCAATTATTCACTTCATAAAGAAACTCACAATAAAAAATTAAAAGGCTTTATCCAAAAAGCTCTTTTATATTCTCTACTCATATTATTTTATTTTATATTTTTAATATTTATTTTTTACTTATAGGTGGACACATATTTTTATTTTATTTTTTTATGTGGTGCTGAGGATCGAACCCAGGGCTTCGTGCGTGCTAGGCGAGCACTCTACCCCTGAGCCACAATCCCAGCCCCCTCTACTCATTTTATTTCTGAAAGAATTGTCTTAAAAAGAAGGTAAAAAGTATGCATAAATATTGCATAGGCACAGATTTGGTTTAGGATGTTGGTTTCACCCAGCGGACTGTGATCCTCTAAAGGAGCGATTTGGGCAGAGTTATAATTCTTATGTCTGTCCTGAATGTGGCTATAGTTTGATGGTAAGTGGGAGATTATAGGGTTTTGCTATAGCAATTCTGAAGCTACTGTATCAAAAGTCCATTTATTCCATATACTTTCAGGAGTAAACAACAGGTATGAACCTCCTCAGTGACCCGTCCATAGCAAATTCTCTGACTACAGATAATATTTTGTATCTCTCAGCTAATTACATAATCCACATCCAAATCCAGCCCTCAGGGACATTGCTGTGTGGATTTGTAACACTCTTTGAGAGATTTCACTTCTTTTAACCCAAAGGCTGGGTTACACTCACGTGTATGAGATTTTTGAATGAAAAATACAGCATTTATACAATATATGATGTTATTGCTATTTTCATGTTAATTTTTTATGAAAAGATTTAAGCACTAATATGAAAATGATGATCAGAATTACTCCTATCAATTGGATATAATCTTAACCACCTAAAGACACCATAACATAAGACATGTTACTATTCTAAAATATGGCAGAGTATTTTTGTTTGGTTAGCAAAGTATATTGCTGTGGTTCCCGGTGAGAACTGTGATCCAAATGAAGGAGGGAGGGTATCACACTTAAAATCTGGTTTATAATGTGTCTTTCATTTCAGCAAATGACCTCCTTTTTGCCACATATCAAAGAAGTTATATAGGGTCAAGGGACCTTTTAGAAGTGGATAAGATAGAACTCAGTGCTGCTACACTAGTGACAGGGTTCCCAAGTTTGAGTCCTTCCTCTAAACTGGGGTAATATAAAGCAATCTGTGGCCAATCAGGTAATAGACAGGCCATAGTTTTTGTTTGTTTAAGCCATTTGGGACCATTTTATTAGCAAAAAGTCATGAGTTTTTCAAATTGTTCAAATCAGGACACTTCTGAGAGTGAAAGAGCTCACTGTCAATAATTATGTAAGGACAATAGACATAAGTGAGGTTTGTCCTGAGTAAATAGGGGCATATGGTCACCCTACTCATATAGAAAAATGACAGCTGGGTTTTGTGAAATGTAAACAAATATGCAAAGTATATCTCTAAAACTCTGCACTTTATGGCCATTATATTGTCATAGAAACACAAATGAGTTTGCCTGTGGAAAACCCCCTCCAAGACAGCACTGGTTGGTGTCATTTGTGTCGTTAACACAGGAGGTGGAAACTGTAGATGAGAGAGCACTTCTACAAATAGCATAGGAGCTTCTGCTAATAATTATGATGTAAGATTACTATGGGGTGAAATGATACTTAAGAAGGACAGAATGGGTGAGGAGGTTTCAATTTGCTGCCTTCCATTTTGGGCGCTTGTGCCTTTTTTTTTTTTTTTTTTTTTTGATGGCTACCAGCACAGAGGAGCAAAAAAGAATCTGTCTGGAGCCAGAGACTCTGTCCTTGCTCCAGCTGTGAGTCTCTCGTGGGAATGCATGCTACACAGACTCCCCCAGTGGAACAGGGTATCAATGCGGGGCTCCCACTGGAGTCACTGCAGTTAAGTCCAGACTTTTTATAACTAAAACCATTTCCAGTGATGCAGAAATGCAAGAGTAGATTTTTGTTTTAAACTCTTGAAATGTAATATACTAATTGACAAATCAATTTAGCAAATATTTGGATAAGGGAAAAAAAACACTGATTTTTATTGTTGTTGTTGTTGTTGTTGTTGTTGAAATGTTTCCCACTCCTCACCCCTTCAAAAAAAGAGGGGTGCGGGTGTGGAGACGGAACAGAAAATAGGAGAAAAATGGCTTCAGCTCAGTGGAACACTAAAAAATGCACATGAATCAATTATGAAAAAGAGAAGGTCCCTTTGAATGAGGAAAAGCTGATTGGAATTAAGATAGGCTTTGTTCCTATCTGCAAGGTACAAGGAGGGGACTTTTCAGCGGAACAGAAAAGGGGGATTTGGGACTGTTTGGCTGCTTAATGCCATAGTGCTTCAGAGCCCATGTGAAAATTTGCTGCTGGCTATTAATCATCATTGTGCCCCTGCAAAGAAGCTGTTACAATGATGACTATATGTCATTATATTCCCACTGTAAGTAACGAATCAGAGAGCTGGGAAAGTTGGATAAGAGCGGCTGGCAAACTTTTAAGCGGTCGAATCTATTTAAATAAATTTACATCACATTTGCTACTTTCTCTGGTATGGGAATCATACTTTAAAATGAAACAATATGCTGTGTTCATGGGGCCTGGTCTTTTATTCCCCTGTCTCTGAGCCTACTTTCCAGGTCAGCCTTTGCCAGCGCTGACAGCACGCTTTTCTCATAGCCTCTCCTTCTCATAGCCTTTGGTTGCTTTCAAGTTCAATTTAGCACAATAAAGTTGTTATGCATGACAGTTTGGAGAGCAGAATAGGTGGTGTCTGAGCCCGCTGTGTCGCTACAAAGTGGGTCCATTCTCTGTGGGCCAGCTCAGTTACTGGAGCCTTACTGGTGGGACACAGCCATGGACTTCCAAACGTTCCCATCCTGACGAAAACAATTAGCTTCAAACTGCACGAAGCCTCGGGGTCAGCCTCTCTTTGACTGAGACTTCGCCATTTAATATGCTGCAGTGGATTTCAAATTTATGTTGATTTATCCTGTTGTGTTCCTCTTTTATGTGCTTTATTTACAGATGTGTAAAGAACAGGGTAAGTTGGAGTCCCCCATGCTTCAAGAGTTTTATTGGAAATCTAAACCATTGTTTTATGTTTATTTTATAAAGAAATAGAGTTGAAACATGTCAGGCTTAATTCCATTAGGCTGAACTGCCCAGAACAGAGCCCTGGGGTTTGGAAGACAGAATCTGAAAGGAAGTGTCTCCTTGGCTAAGCATCATCAACAAGCCAAACAACAAACAACTCTAAAACACCACCATTGTCAAGCTCGTTCTCTATTGTGAGGGACTACCCCTCCAAAATCCCGCTCTAGCCTAAAAGTGACAGATCTTTTAATAGAACCAAAACGTAATTTTTCAAACATTACATGCCACCACGAGTACTTGCATGTGTGCATATGGATATATCACATCAATTAGTGTTTGGTATTCATTGATGTCCACCCAAGTGCTTACTGTCTTTAGAAATATGATATAAAATTCTGCTGCCATAAAACAAATATTCAACTTTGACACTGCAGAATTGTCCTCTTGTAGAGAATCTAACATCTCTTGTCTCTCTGAAGAGTATCATGTAACAAAGCAAATTTGGTGTACTGTGAATTTTTACCATTACGGTTGTCTAGGCCAGATGTCTTCACTCTCTAAGCTCTTCCAGGAAAATAAATCACACTTGTCTTGATTACTAATCTTGCTAATTATAGGATACAACCATCAAATAAGCCTCCTTCTAGATTAGAAATTAACTGAAAGCAGTTCTTAAAAGCACATTTCACTTTCCTGAGTTCATTTTTAAGTTAAAACGTAAAAATTTTTGACCAAAAAAGGTGAAATAGTAACAGTAATCGTGCCATAAAAGATTTGCTTTAACTATACATTAGTAAAGAATTATACAAAATAAAAATTATACCATGGAGAAAATTTGTGAAAAATAGGGTTTTTTCCCTAATGTAAATAGAATTTCAAAATCTTTTTGATCAGGTTACATCATGGAAAATAGAAATTGATATCTAATTTCAGCAAAGTTTTAGAGAAAGAAAGTCAATGGTTTGCTCCGGTCATCTCTCTCCATCTGCTATTATTTGAATATTATTTGGTGTTATTTTTAGAAAGGCATTTTTTTCAAGTCCCTGTTTTGAAGAGTTTTTGGAAATACAGCTGAACAGACAAAGAAAAATTGCATTATGAGAGACAGTAAGTGTATCTGTGATAAAAGCACTATACCCTTTCTAATTTTCAAATGGGATAATTTCTTTGCCATTCAAATGAGTGAATACTCCAAAAATTGACCAAGCTATTTAACTGATAATGTGCACTTCAACAGTCTTTTATTTGTCTTGAAGAAATATGTCAGAAGCATATAATAAAAAAAATTCCTCCATACAACAGTAGTGTGAACAGAGAATGATTAGATGTTAGAGAGAATGAATCCACCTGGGAGTCCATGCACACACGCGTGCACCGCGCATGTGCAGAAGACCACTGTGGGACGGGCTATCACACTTCTCACTGGAAATACAGGGTAACTTACCATGAAAATATGCTTCCTTAACTCAAAGAAATTTCTTAGAAACAAATGTTAAATTAATAAAAGGAAATAAAAACAAATTTTGAAAGGAAGCTTTAAGTATTATAACATAATGCTTCACAGAGACCCAATTTTGGGGCTGACAGTATTGTTTGTATTCTTGAGGGGAGAAAAAAACTTCAGGGGAAACAATTATGAGCGGCTAGATCATCTTCAGTTATTAGTGAAGCTGCTCCTATTAAGCTGATATGGAATATGTCTGAGATGAAAGAAGTCCCAAATAGAAGATGATTGGTCTTTAGTGTTCTCTACTAGTGAAGGAAAGAGGGAACAGAAAGAAAGGCAAAGTAAAAAGCTCATTATAGGGAGTTAATTAGAAAAGAAGCAAGGTAATATAAATAAAGAGAAGAAGTAGTATTCACCGTAGATGGCATCAGCAATATCAGGCAAACTTGACCAAGGTCTTTAAAATTCCTTGAGTGAAACAAGTTTCCAAGAAAGCATAAACTTTAAGAGAATATGAGCTTTGATTTAAGTAGCAGCTTTTCCACTGTCTTGCTTAAGAGCTTCAGGTAAGTTCTTAAAGATCCTACATCTTCTGTCTCCTCATCCATGAAAACAAATAATAATAACAATCCCAGGGTATATAGCAGTGTTGTGGAAACTTTAAAATGGTAAATTGTCCAATAGAGCATCTAAAATATGTACCTATTCTATAAATATTAATTCCTTTTACTCCCTCAATCTTTTGATATAGATCTTGCAATTCTTATCCAAAATTTCTCTGTTAGTCTGTAAGTCGAATTGCGTGACCTACAATAATATAGAAAATAAGTCAAACTGCCTGACCTAAAATAATATAGAAAAAGAGATTGTTGGTAACAAATATTGACATACTGGATTCTTCATGGTTTGAACCTAAGGAAAATTTGAACCATGAAACAAAATTTTATTTGGTCATATTTAGCTTTCAATTTGGCTAGTTTAATCACTGAAGCACATTAACAGCCATCACTGAAGAAAAGTGGCTCCTATCTTTTGTGGCAATGTTATCTTCCCTTATGTGGACACTGTTTTTAAGAGACAATACCATGATAACTACAAGATAATCTCCCCCCAAATTCTCCTATGGCCTTAGTTAGGAATCTGAGATGTCAAAGTAGAGAACCCTGACATTGTCAGAAAGAATTCTGCTTAGCAGTTGGTCCTGTTGCCCCAAAATTGTATGTTTTAAAGGAATAATGTATGTATGCTCATGGAAATTAATTGACAGCAAATTAATTGACATAACACTCATTTATTTATAAAAACAAGTTCTCAGAGATAGAGAATTATGCTTCCCAAGTAACAAAGTTCATTCTTAGGAGAAAAAAAAATCATAGAACTATACATATGTTTAATGGTTAAGTTTTGGTGGGTATGAGGATCTCTTCTCATTTAGTGTTTGAACTTTGCTTCATCAATATAACATTTAAATATATTTGGCAAAACTTAACATATGATGACATATTCTGAAGAATATGTTCTACCACTACTTACTACACAGGACGCATTTCTAGCTAGTAGCAATGATCTTGACCAAGTGATTGGCTCAAATTGTTTTTTTTTTCTAATATACTGCTGCCCAACTAAATTCTTCTTACATTAATATTAGCCTTATTTTAGACAGTGTAATGTATTTTGTAGAGTTAAATAGGTGTATATAATTAAATATTTTATCAAACTGCAAAAGAAATTGATTCAATTCTATGTTAGAAATGCCATATATGATGGAAGAATGGCAAACATTTTTCCTATGCACAGTACATGGTCTTTTTTCCAAAAGTCTATTATTTTTAATGTCAGTTGATTACATTCCTTAATGAAATGTTTTTGCATATTTAAGATATGCTAACCATGAAAAAGCCCTCAAAGTTGACTTTAAAATCCATCTTTCTTTACAAATACTGGTGGAAAACCAAGAAAACCTTAGCTACATTTTATTTCTGCCTACTTCCTGCCCTTTTACTATTAAACAGGACATATTTTCTTACATCTCATCATCATATAGGTGATTTTTTCAAGACCTATGAATATTGAATCAAACATATGTATGTTAAATAGGTCATTTGTACAACATACAATCTTTAAACAATTTTTTTTTGTTTTATGAGCAAGCTGTTAATAAAGAGACATATGTGCTATTTTATTTATCCACATGCTTTACCACCATTTTTTAGATAAGCACCATAACTTAAGTTGTCTTCCACACAAAGTTCTGGCAAGCTTCAATAGATTCATTAGTGAGTTTTTCTTTATAAGCAACGAAGCTCAAAGAGCTCCTAACAATGGAGCTAATCACTGCCTCTTCCCTGACCCAAGCTTAGGTTTTCCCTCCTTTCACTCCAGACTCTTATTTCATTTCTGAGCAATTGGATTTCCGTGGCACTCCCAGAACAAATAAATATCTCCCTTTTCCCCCTGCTTACATCTTTTGTGTATATTTTTTCTATACAACTGCCCGTATTTGAACTAGTGTGGTAATGGCAGGGTTCTTCAGGTAATCTTTCATTGGACATAACTGGTGTAGCATTAAAATGCAGATAATGTTACCTCAATTAGAGAATGCTGTGCAAAACTTGAAAAAGACGTAGCTAAATGTTTGGACTAAACAAGTAAGTCTATGTTGTTAAGAGTGGGGCTGGGCAAGTTGCATTTTCAATAGATCCCTTAATGAATAAATGTTAGACTGTATCAACAGTCTTGAACAGGCTTGTGGTTTGTGTGTGCATGAAGTGTAATGGTATCAATTGACTGGCTCTTTGTGGTTGCTATAAAGTACTCTTGAATGTGTCAATGGAGAGAAGGCCTGCAGACAATGAAGCCATGACAGCTGAATGTCAGCAGCGACCTTGAACCTAAACTGGTTTCACCATTCCAGTGACTCCAGCTACAGTGAAGACATGCACTGGAGCCGGACCTTCGGCATTGCCTGTCATTTTCTGTGTTCAGATTCCAAACACTTAAGTGACAATTTCACCACATTGCTAGACCCTGCTAATATGCATCAGTGAACGTTCACTTATTAGTGATGGGGCTAACGATATGTTCAGCATTTTAATCAGACTTGCGTTGGCATTTAAAAATACAAAACACAAAGCAAAACAAAGCATCATTCTAGACTAAGTGTTTCATATAAGCAAATTCAACCAGAGGAGATGCCCAAAACTTGTCTTTTCTGCAGCAGTGGATTCTTTGATATTGATCTTGCATTACATAGCATTACTGCACATACATTACTACACTCTTTATTGCTGCAAATAGCACATGATTAGTTAATTAAAATACGGCATCAAGGAATAATTAATATTTGTAATGCAGTGTTTCTTTAATGAAAAACAAGAGAATTCTTCTAAAGGTCACATTTACAGATTAAATGTGTCTTTAACATAAATGGAATGTTATTAAGCTAGGCTCAATATTCAGGAGAGAACTACAAAGCCTTTTGTGGCAAAACACTATTAATGAATTCAAGAAACTGAATCCCTTTGCTAATGCTGGAGTTGACCAAGGTTAGAAGCCCAACTACAACTGAACACTCTTAATATGTTCACTGTACTCTGCAGTGAAGAACTGAGGGCAGGGAGGAAGGGAACTGTGGAGGGAGGGAAGAACAGAGGAAGTGAAGAAAGACAGAGAGAGTCAGAGAGAAAGAGAGGGAGGAAGAGAAAGGAATTCAATCGGTGAGAAATACATAACCATGAGTACACTGCAAAGAGCAAAAATACTAAAAATTGGCATGTGTGTTTTGTAGGAAGGATGGTAAATATATTTTTTGGTGTTAGAATGTATTATGAGTGTGGTATTACTATAAACTCACTACAGTTCATCTTAAGGAAAATGTAATATTTGCTAAAACTGAACAACATAAAGGAAAAATAAACCTTATAATTAAAAAGATTTATAAATGCAAATTTATTATTAGAAAGTCATTGCAGACGGATGTGAAGTGTGACACAGACACAGCACTTAATGAGTACATCTCTGAGTCCTAATCACCAGTAAAAACTGTGGTATTATCTATTAGTTCTCAAAATAAAAATTGGACACAACTGCCTTCTGGTTTATATATGGTTATCTCAAGTTCTTATGCAATAGTGAACTACCTCATCAGATTTGTCCTCCTAAGCTCTTTAAAACACACTGAGGAGAAATAATGCTTGAAAGAGATATTTGTGCTTTTTACTTGAAAAGGCTTAATGTTGGCAAAGATTTTTCCAAAAATATCTAAAAATTTTTCTAAAAAGATAAGTTCATTTATTTACACAATAAAAAGATTTCTTAAAATAAGCTACTGTGAGAAGTGTTTATTATCTCAAAATGCTGGACATAAAACTTACTGTTCATTTTTTATTATAATAGTGATTATATTAAGTATGCTTTATCAGATCATATAGTACTCCAGGAGCATAGGTAAATGCATCATCTTGATTTTATATTTCAGTTAAAATATTCATCATGTGAAAATCATTTTAAAGTGAACAAAAAATAACCAACTTGGCACCCAATCAGATATTCAAGTAATAACATAAAATCATGATCAGCTTTCTTGGGATAAAAATGGACAAAATTAAATTTATGATACTCGATAAAGAGGTTTCTTGGGGACTTAAAATCAATATACAATGAGAGAATAGAGAGTGAAATGGAAATATTTTCTTATATTAACTTTTATGTAAAGAGTGTCCTTTGATTAATAGATTCAAAGATAATATTCTTCCTAATTTATATGGATGCATCTGCTGAGTTAAACATCCATGTATTTTTTTTTTACAATATTACTACCATTTAGAAGTGGGCATATATGGCAACTATAATAAAACCTCTCATCTGTTTATTTTTAGTTTACAATGACCCTATGTTTTTACAAACAAATTTTATACCAGATAGAAAATATTAGCATCACCAATTTTATTTCAAATCATTGATATTTACTTGAATTATATTCAGTAGAAAGTTTTGTATATTTACATTAAAACTTAAAATGGGTAGAGGTGTGGTATAATGTCTACGAACAACGTAGAATGAAGGGCCTCCACTCATCATGGAGCAGGATCTCCGTACACCCTTCCTACTGACATCACTCTTAAGCCACCTCTTCACTCTGTGGTTTGGAAGCACTCACTTTCAAGGAGACAAGCTCCAAATCTTTAAAAAAGTTGATGGTTGGCATGAACACCTATTTTTGCTGTTATAGTTATTTTAAAGTAGAATGGTGATTCTCAGATGAGAATTAATTCCCCATGCATATGTAGGTTATGGAATTTAAGTTTAAATACAATAGCAGTTAGAATGAAATTCAGGTTAACAGGTCAACACAGTGCCTACAGCTGAGCCACTCTCATTTTTGTTGGCCTACATACGTCAGCAATCTTGATGAGACCTAAATGTAATGTCTGAAAATATATTGTTCTTCATGAAATAGTTAAAAGGTATATCCAGTAAATATTGGCCCTGCTATTTAAGTAAACATTTTGAATAAATGCTTATACTCTGAAGAAATGATACACCATTCTGTGAATAAGCATGTGACTATGATAGAATTTGTGGTAAACTAAGTTGTATAGAAGCATCTATTGATATGAGTCTGATGCTTGTACTTCAAGGTAAATTCCAATAAATAAATATGTGTGCCAAATAATTCTTCAAGATACATCAATATAAGAAGTACCTTTCACTCTCTTAAAGTCTCCTGAACTTTTTATTTTCCAAAATAACAATAACAATAATAATAATAATAATAATAAATTACTCACTTTCAAATTTCAGTGGCTTTAAAATTCACCTGTAATTATTCAGCAAATGGTTTTCATTTATTATGTGCAAGTTTTCATGTTAAAAAGAAGAGAAAAAATAGCACTGGATTTTTGTGTCAACTTTCATTCTTCTTCTTTTTTAAGTGTCCAGTGTCTCAAGTCTTGCCTGCATTGTAGCAAAGTTTCATGTGGCTTGATAAAATATTAAAGCCTGGGGGCTGAGGTTGTGGCTCAGTGGTAGAGTACTTGCCTAGCATGTTTGAGACATGGGTTCAATCCTCAGCACCACATATAAACAAATAAATGAATAAAAGTCCATCAATAACTAATAAAATTTTCTAAAAAAATATGAAAGCCTGATCTGAGAATCAAGTAGCAGCACCACATAGCACCCTGTCACTTTTTACAGTTGATGAAGGACTCTGTGGTCCCTAGTCCCCCAACCCTCATGCACCTCTCAGGATAAAATAACCATTTTTAAGAACACACTCAGCTCTGAATTTGTCCTGAACTCTGCACATTCACATGTAAATTCAGTCACTAAGTTGGGGCATCTCTTGCATTATAGACCCAGCACTAGTTATTTTGTTATATAATATTTTATGTAATTTTTAGGGTCGAGGTATAAAGAAGAAATTCATGATGCAACTAGCTCCATGTGAAAAGGAGCTACAATTCTGATGCATACTTTCTCATTCCTAAATCAGCCTTCTTAGGGATTCAATAGGCCAAAATAACCACCTGACCCACAAGAGGCAAGCAACTTGCATATTGAGTAAAAATATTACTTAGACTAAATATTAGTTAGACTAAAATATTAGACTAAAATTTGGCTGAATATTTTTTAAAATCCCTAGGTAGAGAAAGCTGTGGAAAAGATAATAAACAAAGATAAACGTATCAGTACAAACAAGCATGGGCTCAGATTGAAAGAACTCTGACACCAACCCACCCCCACCTTCAGTCAATTTTCTCTCAAAGAAAACTGTGCTTTTCATTGCTGGGCTGGAACTAGAGACCAGAAGATATTCTTAATGAGATTGCAGGTCTCCTTTTAGTAAAACTTGCAGTTAGGATGCTGTAGTAGAAACTGAGTTGCTATGAGGCCGAGCCATGATTCTGGAAATTTCTCTTACAGGTTCCTTTCCCCTCTAAATACTGGTCCCACATTACTGGAGGCCAGCCGGAAGGCCAGAGCAATGCTACAGTTTCATTCTCCTTAAAGTTCTGAACAAGGATGTGGTCTCTCAAAAAAAGAAGTTGGGAGAGGATATAGCTCAGTGATGCTACACTTGCCTAACATGAATAGGGTCTGGTTCAATCACCAGATCCTGGTTCAATCACCAAAAAGTAAAAAGAAAAAAAAAAAAGAAACTTACAAAATAAGAATAAGTTGAATAACTTAAAACTTCTTATGTTTTCTCTTCTTACTAAACAAAATTTTCAATACTTTAAAAAGAAAAGTTGATTCTTCACATGGTAGCTAAGGTTTCACCCAAAGATCAGCCCATATTAAAGAAAATTTTAATTAAATTCATGGTGAATTCTTCTTGATATAAATGACAGAACATTTTATCCTTTGATTTCTGATCAATTAAATTATGAATTATGCAAATTAATATTAAACTTTATAAAAATGTATTCTTCTTTGAATAATGTTTTGT
This sequence comes from Marmota marmota marmota, assembly GCF_001458135.2. NCBI lineage: Eukaryota > Metazoa > Chordata > Mammalia > Rodentia > Sciuridae > Marmota > Marmota marmota. Next base: position 15,049,419 of record NW_025999925.1, read on the forward strand.
AATCCAAAATAGGACCAGATCACTGTCAATTAAATGCATGTACTAATAGTCATAGTACTATCCACTCTCACCTAATCTCTAAAGTTTTAATCCAGCAATACATTTTCAAACAGAACATTGTCTTGTATTTGTTTTCATCAGAAAAATATTTAAATGTATATAATATTTATACATGACATATATAGAAGGATAAACAAATACTTTTATAAATTTTGCTTCTGGGATTTTTTCTTTGCAATGTGAACTTATTTTACTATATTCCATCATTCTGTTGTTTTAAAACAATCCAAACAAACATAAATTTTACATTGTTCTACTGAAGATACAATGAATTGCAGAGGTGAAGATTCTCTTGTAAATATTCTAGTTACACAAAGTTTTGTCCTTCTGCTACATAATTATGCATAACAAATATGCTACATAATTTAGCATGGGCTAAACATAGTTGGGCAGTTTTAGAAATAAATATTATATTGTTGCTGAATTAATGACTAAAGAAATTATTCATAAAATCTTACAAAGGAGTTGTATTGATCAGAAAGAAAAATGTAGTCTAATTTTTACTTGTTATTACAGAGTTATATTAACACTATCATATAGCAGTTACCATATAGTATTTGTGTTTGAAGACACCATGCAGATCTACCTGTCATGTTTAATTACAAGTGATTGAGGAGATTGCTTAAAAAATTAGAAAATAAAAATATCAATATTCTTTATTTAACTGCTCTTGGCCTGAAAGCATAGGCGGATCACCACTTATAAATACCAAGTACTATTTAAATAATTGATGAATTCATTGTAATAAAGTCTCTGAGAAGAGTCTGTGATGAGGTCAGCTCCCTATAGCATGACCCAGCATTTTAGGATATAGTCATCTTCAAGCGTGACATCCACAATGGCAGAGCACCGAGAACTATGTAGACTAGAAAATATGAGCTACTTTTAGTATTTCAAGGCCCACTGTTATTCAGGTATGCATACACCATGGACTACACCATATCTCGCAAAAATAATAATTACAACCAGTGAAAGTTCAGTGGAACACAGCACCTGACATTGATTTGGTGGTACCTTGAGACACCAGCAGAATAAAGAGGATTCACTTGTAGCCTACTGAAATTGCTGGTTGTCTTTAGGCCATATAAAACAGAAGGACTCATTCATACTAGGCCAATGTAAACTCAAGTAATACCTTCAAAATGTAAGGGATAATTGGGCAGTAATATCTGAGATGCTTTATGTGAAACTGTCAGTTTGATTTATACAGCATAAAACTTAACTTCTTATGTTTTTCTTTGTCATCATTAATTGAGTACAGATGTAAATTTGCCTTGAGTGGACTCAATTTGTATAAAAGTGACTTGGCTTTTTCTATAGTATAGTTTAGTGCCTTTTTCATAATATAATTCATTTAATTAGACTGCATTGTGTCTGGGTATGTATCTTTTCCTACTTCTACTGAAAGTAACTTCCAGAAAGTAATACCTTTCAACAGAAAATAATATCAAGATATCCATATTTCTGTTTATCATAGGCAAAGCAAAGTACTGAAGGGTCTCTTCAACAAGCTTGAGTCTAAAATGTGTGGAATATTTAAAAGTCAAATATTTCAGTCCTAATATAAGTATTGCATGCTTCTATTTCAATCTTTAAGAAGTAAATGTCTTGTTTTAACATAGGTCTAAAGTTTGAGCCACAGATATGTTTAAACCCTTCTTGAGTAGACTCTAAATACAAAGTGTGGAATAGAAGGTACATTATTCCATTGACGTGTCCCTCTTTCCTTTGGAATTTAAAATGCACCTTAGCATATTAAGTGGTTGACAGATAGCATAAACAAAAATAGGTTTTACATTGCAGCTGTACACAATACACCTTTGTACAGTTGACTGATTGCTTACAACAATAAAAAATAATTGTAGCATTCTGCTGTCAAACTTTCTGGATAGTTTATAGTGAACTTCAAAAATATGGTTCCTTTTTATCAAATACAATTAATTTGAAGATGAAAGTAAGTGGTGCCATGAAACATAAATGTTTCACCCAAAGAGGAGATTGTTTGTTATCCCATAACAATAGATAAAGTTTCACATCCTGATTTTTCAAAAGAATGATATGGTTCCACTTAAGTATGCAAAGAATTGGAAACAAGTACAATATTATTAATACAAAAAATGAAAAGTATTTATTTACCAATTTTGACAGTTGTCATGGGCATCACTATTTCAAGTGGCATTTTTGACAAAACAATTTGCTGGCTGATAGTTACAAGGGAACTGAAAGATTTTTTTCCCCTGCATATTTAAAATATATTTTAAAAATGCACCCTCAATGTAACTTTTCTACTTAAGAGAAAAAAGAATGGATCCTATAAAGCAACCCTTCCAGTGCAGTTTCCATAAGAACAAATGAATGCAAGTGTTAACAAGGCTTAATCTTCCCTTTTGTATTTGTTTCTTCATTAAGCTCTAACTATGCTCTAGCTCTTGTACCCTGAAGATTTGATGTGAAGATGGTATGACAGGCTTGGCTTCGCCCGATGCAGCTGGCACTCCTGATGCCAAAAGCCAGAGCTTGTGGTAGTGGGATCAGGAGAGAGTCGTTCCCAGCACTGTTCGCCTGTCAGTTTCCCATCCGCCTGGCAGTGCAGCACTCCCTCCCAAGTCCCCCTAATGAGAAGTGGAGGACAATACCAGTATTGTTGTTTCCACTCGCAATCTTGTGGAAAGAACAATCGCTGTTTACCCAAGCATTTGTATTACCCAAACTCTGTCGATAATTACTTCTAGAGTCCCTGATTAACTCTGCTCTCTGCCTCAGCACAAAAAAGCTATTGAGATAGACACCAGACAACTTTTCTCTCTCTTAGAGCCTTTTTACAGTTTACCAAATATGACTCAGCCCTCATATTTATCAGAAGAAAAGAAATGCACCTACATGATTTGCACTCAGATCACCCAGAGCTTCCCAACCATATAAGGAACCCATGGATTCCGGGCAAGCTTGAAAATTCACTATCACCCCACCTTCTCCCCTCCCCCCTCAGAAAAGTTAAAAAGCACCCTCTCCTTTCACTTAATGGAGTCCTATACTTAGGGATCTATGATAAATACAAGCACATTTCAAGTAACAATGATCTTCCTAGTCAGTTCATCGCTGCTAACTTTTTATGATGAAATATGTAGGAGAAAAATTTCTAGTTATTTAATTACTGTGCGATTTCATGATATGCTTTTGTTTTCTAAGCCCTAACAAAATGGATCTGTTGCTATGTCTATTTCCATGATACTGGTAATAATTTTAATCTGTCACATCACTCCTACCCCCCTTCATGTCCCACCCCACATGCAGTCTGCTGTTAGCAGTATGCAAAACACCATTATGAATATGCGTAATTATGGAGATTCATGGTAATTTTTCAGGGTTATCCGATGTGACGTTTATAGGACAGCAGCATACATCAATTTAAACGAGAGTGACAAATATCTTATCCTTTATATTTCTATAGTATTTTTAATATTTCCTTGGCCTCTCTCCAGGGAGTAGTATGAAATGGTAAGAACTTGAATAATAAAAATGTTAAACAATCAAATGCTTTACTAGAATGTCTTTTAAAGGCAAGTTTTAAAATGAGTCTTTACCTGTTGAAGTTTAAAAAGTAGAATATACTGAATTTTCTTTTAAGGCAATACTTTTTATCAAGCATCTTACACATTTCTAAGGCAACAAAAGCATGGACATTTGCCTGTGCCATTTTAAGATGAGGATAAATTGCTTAATTACTTTTAAACTATGACTGCTTGCCTGACAGAATTATTTGGCAAACATGGTCCACCAACTTTATTAAGCATAGGCATTTGAAACAATAATCTAATTGTGGCATATTTGAATATTGTTCTAAGTCTATTGCACCTCTTAGAGACTTGCATATTATCTTTATCTCAGTGACTAATTAGGACTAGCTTGACAATTTCATATTTACAATGATTATCAAGTAGGAATTCTTTTCCTTCTTCTTTATGTTTGTCATGAATTCTGTACAATACTAATTACCTTGAAGATATAAAGAGTACCACAATTTGATTGAGAGACATCTTGAGTTTAAAGTGAGTAAATGTGAATTGTATCAAGAATTTTAAATGGTGGGGCAATTAATACCTATTTCTCATGCAGTCACTAAAAAAGATGAAATAACCATGTTCACTCACGTCTTTATACCAGCCTTATTTTTTTAAGTGTATTAACTGTAAAGTCACCAAAAATTGGCTTGATTGAAAGTGACCCTCCCTATTTCAACCAACTAGATACAGAATTTCTTTTTCACAATAATTTCAGAATTTCAGGTTGAGGGTCAAACCTTCACAATTAAATATTGCTCAGTACTGTATTGCTAACACACCATCGTGAATACTCTTCATACAATTATCAGGGCCTACTGTGGAAGTACACTGTTAATAGAAATAATAATGAGGGATGGGGGCATTAGTATGCCAGAGTGGGTTGGAGAAACCTAGTTTGTATGATGCATATATAATTGTATGTTACATCTAAATATCACTGTATGTTGCTTTAGAAATAATTACTTAGGAAAATATATTTAACCTTTTTTAAGGTCCCAATCTGATTAACAAACAAGTTTGGTAGTATGTTAAACCCATAAAGGTAGTAGTGTCGTAAATGAATGTATTCTATATTTGCATATTTTTAATATGGCACTTTCTGAAGACACACAATTGCTACGTCTGTATACACATATAAAGCAAAGTGAAGAATTGATGCAATCATCCAGATAATTCAAGGGGAAAACACTTTTGCCTCAATTATCTATTGCAAGCAAAAGTGAAGGGTTAAGTCTGAATTGTTCAAATAATTACCTTCATTCTCTTCATTTTGCATGTGTAGATGCATTTTACAATAATATTTATGTTAACATTTGCAATTTACACACATATAAAATAGAATTATTTCTACACACAAGGTGACCAAAATCTTCTCACAGCAGTAACTTCTACTCTTTGGTTTTACCTACTTTTTGGTGGAGTCAGATAATTGTATTCATGTTATATATGGTGATTTAATCAAAAGAAAACTAGACAGACTCATGATCATTTATTAAACACTTGGTTAATAAATAGATTTGTATATATGGTACTGATAGCTCACTATAAAAAGTCCATTGGTATAGTCTAAAACTTTAGTAGCATATATTTCTGAGTATAATCATAAATTGATTTGAAGGAGTAAATATGATTCATGTGTACATTTATAATAAAATGCAACATTAAAATAAACAAGGAAAAATTTCCAAGGAATATGTCCTATACTGTACATGTTTAAGATTTGTCATAAATAAGTTAATATTCATAAAGAAATCAAATATGAGAGCACATTTTCAAAAGTTTCATTGGCACATTAAAAATTCAAATATGTAGCAGATTTTACAGTGTTTTCTCCATATTCACTGACAGACACAATCATATATTTAATTGCTGACATTTGTATTATTTTACCTTATGTTTATTAAAAGTATAAAGTATATTTTAAATGCATTTGAAAATCTGTTCTATTTATTAATACATGAGGAAACCTAAATTTCTTCTGGGCCTGCTTAATCACTATTTGCAGTCTTTTTTATGCCTCACATAGAAAATGCATTCCAGAAAATGTAAATCAGCTCTATCATGTTTCTTCATACTGGCACTGTGTCAAAATATGTTTTGTTCAAATATTAGAAATTAAATCTTTGTTTACTAAAATATTGCTGAAGTATCAGATTATAAGTGTTTGTCTGGACAAACAATTAATACCTAAAATATTAAAAGACACTAGTATATTTTATGGACCTATTTGGCAATGAAAATGAACTAGCCACATTATAAATTTGGCAGATAGGACTCGTGTAGCATTCACTTATGATTTTCATGTTTTGTATAAAAGTATGTAATTGATGCTTACAGTATAACCAAAATCTTCTCTGTCCTCATAAAAACACATGGAGCAGATGCAAAATTAAGCATTTCAGAATAATTTACTGCTCCAATATTGTTTTAATTTTTCCTAAAAAATCAAATGTCTGTCTCTCAATTTTATTTGTGAAAAATTAGCTTCCAGAATTAAAATGAATGCATTTTATAAATACTGAGTGGGGCCTTGATAGATATTTTCCTTTAGAATTGCTAAGGAGCAAAATATAATCATTTGGTGGCAAACATCTGTCTGTTAATCATATATGATCAATTCATAAGAAATACAGGAAAGATATTTATTTACAGTTACTGCTAAGCCAGTCCTTATTTATCTTAGAAGATTTTTCATCTATGAGTGGAAAACAAACTTTCCTTCAAGAGGTCTGTGAACCGAATAATAAATGTCAGGTCTAAATCCTGTATGAAAATCAGTCCGGTTTAATCCTGGATATTCTTCAGCATGCAAATGAAGACTAGAGGTTTCCCTGGGCCCGCTGTCATACAGGCAGCCAATTTACAGACCCTGGCACAGTGTATGTGTTATGGGCTCTGGCTGCCCCTCCCCCCCCCCC
>NW_025999925.1:15056407-15108690 GCF_001458135.2 Marmota marmota marmota
CCCCCCCCCCCAGCCTAAGACTTGGTCTCAGCTGCCTGCCTTTCACAGAAAACCACAAACCAAGGAAACATATCAGTAATAGCGCCCTGTAAATTAACTTGACATTTGATGCAGAAAAAACCCTAAAAGCTTACAAAAGACATTGAAAACAAAAGCCACTCAGGACCCACACTACATATATTGTGGATTTAAGAGATCTGGAAGGTGGTTATTCTATTGTAACCAACACATACAGCCTTCATCTTCTTTGTTAAGACAATTCAGTCATTCTTTGTTACAGGCATAGTATCCACTAAACAAGAAAATAATATTTTCCACCAAAAAAAAAAAACACCAAAAACCAAAATACTAAAAGTCCAAGTGATATTATTCAATGAGTTTCTTTTACATTAAAAAATCAAGCTATACATTCCTATTGTTTAAAAAAAAGAAGCTAAAATATAACTTTATGTTTCCTTAGTAAATAAGACATGTTGACATTGCTAAGATGTAAATAATGTAAGATGCATTGGAGAATGATGTGAATCTTGCTGAACATGAGGTATTCACAAGTGTTGTGTCTTAAAATTTTGCCATTCAAGGGACTTCATTTTTCCTAAGCTTGGAAACCCCTGAATCCTTTTCATGAAGAAAAAAAAATTTTTTTTTTCGTTCAAAGAAGGACTGTTGATAAAATATTAAATGGTTCTTTGACATCAGCTGCAGTGTGGGGCTAGAGTGAGGCGCACAGCATATTTAAGCCATTAGACATGCAGGAATGTTAACATTATTATGCGGTATTGTGTCTGGCTATGTGTCCCCCTCCCCTCAATCTCTCTCCCTCTCACTCCTCTTCCCTCCCTTCTTCCCTCCTCCCCAGCTTTCTCAGAGTCTCTCCTTCCTCTCCCTCCCTCAGCAGGGCCTGCTACACTGCATCTTACAAATGTCTGGCCTTATAGTTTACAAGCACAGAACTGTACTGGTAAAAATGCATAATCTTAGCATCTGTGCTTCTTGATATTCATGGATTTATTTACAAGTCCCTGTGTTCTACTTTTTTTTTTTGCCTGTTTCTATGGTTTATATTACTGTCATGCCTATATTCTTGTGGGAATTTCAAATAAGAATCAAGATATAACTGGCAAATATTCTGTAATGCAGTCTGCATTTCCATAATTTAGCTGTTTTTTTAAAAGAGACAATTTAAAGAGGTTTATGGACTTAAGGATATATGAAGAGTATTTTGATTGGCTTTTTTAGTACTTCAACTGCATAAGGTTCAGTTTGTGTAAAATGGATGTAATAAAATAAATTTATGTACATATATGTGCTTGTGTATATGTAAATGCATTTAGAATGAAAAAGTTCATAAATCTCGGTCAAATTTGCTGATTAAGTTCACTATATTCACATTTGGCAACATTAAGATATTTCACAAAAGGGTTCAAAGGTAAAAGGCTAGAATCTTATTCCTTCTTTAGATACTAGTCTGCTAAAAGCTTAAATATTTACAAAGTACTCAAGCTCCTAAATTCCTTTAGCCTTTAATATACACACTTGTCCTATATATGAAGCAAGTTTAACATAAGACCTTTAGCACACGTTAACAGTGTCAAGGAAATTTATTTTTCTTTTTTCAATATGTAGAGACAATTTTTTAAATAATTTAATTTGCATCCAAACTAGAATTTAACTTTACAATAATTTTCAATTAATTTTCCACCTATCCACTCCCCTTCCCCCAAGAATTCACATTCAGATTATCAGTATACTTATTTTTAGGGATTAATATTCACTAGTTTAACATAACATTGAAATCAAAGAAGTCCATGTATATGCTTTTCTGTTTATAGCTCCAGTTTAATTACTGTGTGTTAAACTGCCTAGACAGTGAAATGAATTTATGAATATCTTTCAAGACAGCAATATTCTGGAATGGCATATGAGAGAAAATGGAATGATGGGGGGCACTGCATTAAGTGGTCTTTATGCCAGTATTCTTGAAATTTCACTCTATGTAGAAGAATGTTAAATATGAGAACATTATAATAAAGGCTTGCTGTAGTCCTAAAGTGTGGGGTATATAAAATACTCAGATTTTCCCATGTGAAGTTATAAAACATGTTAAGCAGCATAGATTATTAAGCAAGATTCATTCCCTTATTGGAGAGGGAGGGGAGTAATTTACAGACAAGAGCTAAGCAATTCTGTTTAACACAACTCTGTCTAGTTGATTTCAAGGCATGTGTAGTATTTTTCCAAAGCCCATCATCAATAGTAAAGCAATTTACAGCTCAAGATATTTTTTGGAAGATATTTATTTTATTAAGAGTCAATAAGATAGGTTGTGTGGAAAGATATACATGCATTTGCAATTCATATTGTTGCTGTGTTTCTATTGTGTTCTGAGCTTCCATCATGGCTGGGAGATGAGAAGCTGGCATGCAGTCAGAGAGGGTAAAACAGAAAAACCCCAAATAAATACTGATGGCATTTTCTAATTACCTGTAATTATGACCACCTTTCTTAACCCCCTCTTACCCCAGTGGGGACAGGTGAGTGGGAATTTGTAGGAAAAAGAAAATTAGGATTGCAGATCATATCTGTGCGATTAAATAGTATTAATAATTCTTTTTGTCCAAAGGATGATGCTTTCATTCTAGACTTTCAAACACCTCAGTCTACCATTCAAAGCAATGATAGAAAAATGAATCTGAGTGTGTAGGCATTAAACATTTAAATTCTCTACTCCCTGGTCATTATACTGACTGTCATATTTTATACCTTCCCCTCCCCCACTATGCTTTTGCTGATTTGACTTCATTTACATTGGCTCATTATGCATCCTGTCTTTGTTCTACTGAACAGAATACAGTACAGTGACAAAGCAAAACTTAGATGTCGGCTGGAATATTTTTCTGTTTCAAAAATTAGGTTTCACTACTTAAATTTCTATTTAACTTCCCAACATTGTTTAAATTGGAAGCAAGTCTTTTCTTATACAATAACTATAATCTATAAGCAATTATTTTAAAAGTGGTAAAAATTACCTCAAAATGTCTTAAGAAATGACATCTAAGATCTTTTATAACAAATATTCTTCTGCTACCTAGACAATATTATCTTATTAGAAGTATTAGGTTGTTCCTTCCAAGCCTCTGTCTGGATTACTATGTAGGCCCAAGGAGCAAGCTTTTATCTATTTTATATGAAGTTCATTGTTTATAGCTGTCCCTTATGGGCCTTATTTTAATGTATCAAACAACAAAGGTAATGTCAATCCTTGAAAAAAATTCCTGCTTTGCATTTCTTGCAATTAAAAAGGTTTTCTGATGTATAAACCAAATTTTCATTAAATTAAAGGAAAGGCCTAGCTGACCGATCACACAGAAAATATGAAAGTTACATTGAGCTTTAAATGTCTATCCCCATGACAGTGCACACTATCTTTTCATTTGTTACAACCAATGGAGACATGGGATTAATGTAATACAGCCTAATTAAACACCCATTCACACATGAGGGTTTTTAATGGTTCTAGTGGCACAAATGGTACTTTGTATTACAGTTATATTTGCATTTATTTGAAGTTGGACAATAGAAATTTTTGAATATAAAAAAAGGGAAAAAATAAAATACTAGGAAGTATGCTTTTGAAAATGGAGTAATTTCTTGTTTCCTCCCAAGGTAATTGTTATACATAAAATTTAGGTTTCATCTCATATATTTTGACCAAGGTATTTTCCTTATTTTTTGTAATTCATAAAGATGTATAATCATGGTGACAGTGGCTACATGTTTAGGGTAACATCTTGAAAGAAAAAAAAAAATCATTATGTTTTCTAGCCTCTTTTAATGACTCATTGTGTGACCTCTGGAGTCTTCCTGAACCTGTTTGTGCCTTGATTTTTTTTTTTTCATCTCTGAAAGGAAATATTTGTCCATTACTTACCCCTACTGAGTTATTGTGAAGTTTAATTAGTATAAAATATCACTCCTAAGAAAAAGGCATCTTAAATGCAAGCTTTCATTTTTTTCACTGATTAATTTTTACTATATTGTGAGAAAATGCAGTGTTGTATATTTTTCTATATCCAGCCAATCTCTTTTTCCTAAGTTTGGGACTTTTGATCCTAGAATTAATGAAAATAAACCACAAATGTTTCATTAGATTTCTTGGAAGTGGAAGCAATCACCACATCTTGACGATTTATTTTATATAACCTTGTTATCACCTGCAAGATATTTCCATGAGCATAATTGGTTTTATAAAATGGCTTCTGCAATAGAAGTAGTCTACACAGTGGCATTCAGAATGTGTTGCAAGCTTGTTGCAGAACTAGAAATCAGGAAAGACTACTTCTCCCAGTGGAACCTCAAGGGAAGCAATAAATAAAAGTTTTGTACCTATAGTTACTCTGAAACCATCTTAATTTTTCATTTGAGTAACACAAATTTTAGATATTGGATAATGTGCTTCTCTGATATAGAAACCTACAAAATTATGTCATTTGAATAGTTATCTAGACAAATTTAGAAAATGTCCCAAACTCAGTATCATTTTTAAAATATAAGCTGGACACAACTATTTCCATTTCATATTAGAAGAGTGTAATTTAATTTCTTGATACTACAATGAAGTCATCTGTTAAATGATGATGTTGAGCTAGATTATTAAGAAGCCTCTTTCCAGAGCCAAATTTAGCCTAGCTAATATTTGGACAAACCATTTTTGGAATTTGAGACACCTAAGTATAGCACCCAATTCTAAATGGTATTTTATCAAATATTCCATCTTTTTCCCTTTTCAAAAATGGTATTTATTAAATACTGAATATATGCCAGCCACTTGTTAAATTCTCAAAACCTGTAAAAGCATCAGATTTAGAGGCAAAGATAAAGATAACCTTACAAATTCTGACCAGGATGGAAGTCTACAAGGCGTCTAATGACTTGACACAACACAGTTCAATGTGCTTAAAAATATCAGTGGTGTGGGACATATTGGCCCATGCCTTTATCTCCAGCTACTGAGGAGGAAATAAAAAGAACTAGGGATGCAGCTCAGTGGCTGAGTGCCCCTGGACCCAATCCCCAACACTGGAAAAAATATCAGTGGGGATAACAGACAGTAATGTTGTTAACTAACATTCTGTGCCTCTTCTATAAGAGGGGTAGATCTTCTGCCTTAGTGAAGTCGGGCTAGGATATGTGGATTGCTTTGTCTAATGAGATTTAAGCAGTGGCAATAGGTATCTTGTAGGAGGGGTGGGAAGAAACTTTAAGAATTCGTCCATACTTTGTCATGTTTTCTTCCTTTTTTGTGCTTACAGTTACCAGCAAAGTTCTCTATAGTTTCTGATCTCAGAAACTGGGTCCCAGAGTGAGGACTGGAATGACATGAAGTAAAATATCTAACTGATCTACAGTGGATATGGAATGAGAGAGAAGCAAAAACAAAACGAAACAAACAAACAAAACCCTACTTCACTGCTAAGGTCAGTAGGATTTGAGAATTTTGTGTTATCATGGTATACTTAGCCCAGTGGTTCTCACAGTGCGTTTTGAGGACATTTCATGGTCCCTAAAGCACTTTCAATGGATCCATGTGTTCAAAATTATTTTCAGAACAATATGAAAATGTTATTTCCTCTTTTTATTCCATTCTCTCACAAATGTTACCTGGAGTTTTTCAAAGGCTCCATGGTGTGTAATATTGCAACAGACCATTGTTGCTAATATAAGAATCCAGCGGTCATATGGACAGAAAATTTGTGTACCCAGATCCACATGTTGAAGCCCTAATACCCAAGGCTTGGGTATTTCAAGTTCTGCATTTATAATTACTTTGAAACTGTCTTATTTTTTCTTTTGAGTCTTGGAAGTTTTAGGTATTGGACAATTTGCATCTCTAATATAGAAATCTATAAAATGACATAATTTGAGTATTTGTCTAGATTTATCAATATATTTCAAACTAAATGGCATTTCCAAAATATAAATTGGATACACTAACTTTTGAGGAGGTAATTAAGTTTAGATGAGGCCATGATGATGGAGGCCCATGATGGGATTACTGCCCTTATAAGAGAGAGAAATAAGAATCCCCTGCCTCCTCCATCTGAGGATTCAGCAAAAAGGAAGCCATCTGTAAACCAGAAAGAGGGTCCTCACCAAGAACCCAACCATGTTAAACAAAACTTCCAGCCTCTAGAACTGTGATAAATGGTTGTTCTTTAAGCCAAATTTAATAATTTGTAAAAATGAATAAAGAAGCCACTTTCTTCACTAAATTTTTGTTCATTAGTTTTAGAAAATTTAGACATAAAAATGTGTTATTATGTTAACACATAATGGGTTTGTTGTTATTAGCTTTAAATTAATAAAATCTAATGGAACTTTTCATGCTGCATAACAAAATTTTAGATATTCTTAACTTTAGTTTCTGAAATAAAAATTTAATGTAACTCACATCAACAAATGCTCTTTAGAAGTCCTCAATAATGTTTAAAGTAAAGAAACAAAAGACCAAAAATTTGGGAATTGTTGTCCTATCCTACCCTGACTGATATAGTAGTTTCCTCTGAAAATAGCTTATTAGAACTAACTAAGCCCTGTCATTTGTGGAGCTCTGGATAGAAACTACAACTTTAAAAGTCTGGTTACAGTTGATCACTTAACTCACTTATTTAATGGAACTTTTCGTGTTGCATAACAAAAGAACAGTTGCTGCCTAATGCAACTACTATTAGTAATTAGTCTAGACATAAATTGTCTTTATGATAGGATTTGACAGTGGATTTTCTTTATTTTGTTAAAGAGAACAAATGTAATTTCTTGAAGTAAGTCTGAAAATGCACACACTAACATACAAATCACTCTACAAAACTATAGTTTGTCCAATTTATAGGGCAAGGATAGCAGGAGAGGGGATAGAAGAGAGATGAGTTGTAAAATGAAAGTTTCAGATCACACTTTTGACAACCATTCAGACACATCATATGTGGCCACAACAGACTATCCCCAAGCAGGAAACAATCTGAATTTAAAATGTTTGGGTCTGTCATCTCTGTTAGGTCAGCAGTTTCTTTATCAATTTGCTTCTTCTGGAATGCTGGTCCATCAATGGGTTTTCCATTGTTTCAGGTATTGCTGTGCATTCTTTGAATTGGATTATAAGGCCTTAAAAGTAAAGATGATATCACCTGTGGATCTGGCCAACACAGAAGAAATATTCCTGCCATCCAGGATAACTCCTGGAAGGTCTTTCCTCTATTCCAACTTCAGTCTAGGGGCATTTTCATTTTAATATATTCCCCTTTCTTATGTAATCTTCTGGAAATAAAATATTTTTTCTATAATTATCAACTGATTAGGTTTTCCCCTTAAAATCCAGTCAAACAATCTAAATTTAAAAAGTTTTATGAGTATTTGTTTGCGTATATGTTTTGTGTACGATTTCCTAGTTTATACTCCTTGTCCACAGTACACGCATTATGTCATCTGATCTTCTTGATAAATTTGTTAGGTAATTGGATAATTGTTATATTTGCCCTTATTTTGTAAATAAGAAATCAGAAGTTCTGCTAGGTTAAGGATTTGCCCCAGTACACATGTCTAGTAAGTAATAAAGACAGAATTTAAATTTAGAATAAAATTCAAGAGTCACATTGCTTTTTAAACTGATAAGACATGAACCTAATAGAAGAGCTCATTTCTATTCTTCTAATAAGAATTAGAAAAGTATTTCCTTCAAATTATTTCTAAGTTGCATTGTACAGACAAATTGTTTTTCTAGCATGCCTGTAATCCCAGAATTTGAGGATTGCTAGTTGGAAGCCAGCCTTAGCAACAACAAGGCATTAAGCAACTCAGTGAGAACCTGTCTCTAAATAAAATACAAAATAAGGCTGGGGATGTGGCTCAGTGGTCAAATGCCCCTGAATTCAATCCCTGGTAGCCCCCCAAAAAATTGTTTTCCATAGCTTGAGTGAATGAAGACATAGGTGAATATTTCTACCATAAATATAGGTGATTGAGATTTTTGCATATGTTCCTGAGAAATTTTTTTTCCATTGTATTATTTTTTCTGTCCCTTAATTGAATTTTCTTCTTTTAAAAATAATTCCATTTATACATTTTAACAAAGTATAGTGCTAAATAGATTGCCTTGGAAATAACCTAGAGATACTTATACTTCTTCAAATTTCAAGAAGAAAAGGAATATTATGGTAATACTTATCTTAAGACTTCTAGTAGGTTGGCTAACAGTGGTTGTTAATATAATAGTTGATCCATTTGCATTTTCAGGTTTAAAAGAGATAATATATGTAAAGAACTCAATAAAATACCACATATGGAAATAAAACAATCAAAATAACTATTGGGCCTTTAATTCAGGTCCTCTGGTGAATTATTAAAAACAGCTTGTGTCTCATGAAAATTTTGCAAGAAATAAGTTCAAAATCCCTACACTAAATCTAGAATACAGAGTAATTTAATGTTAGAAGTTCAATACCATGATTAAAAGCAACAGAACAGAAAATTATTTTTGCCTGGTTTCTAATAGTAATCATAAAAGCATAAGTTTCTGTCCTTTATCTGAAGAGCTCAATATTTAAAAACTGTGAACACTCAAACTTTTTGGAGTAGTGATAGGCCTTTACAGGAAGACTTGAATAGAAATGGAAGACAAGGGTAGGAAGGGTAGACAGAAGCAATGTTCCAGAAAGAACTGTGCCGCAGTCCGGCTGCAGCAAAATAATCGGGGGGGTGACGAATAACTTGTGTACGTTGATACAGCAGGAGTAGGAGCCATTTATTGCAGGACAGGAGCAGTATTTATACATTCCACACAGCTTATCTAATTAGCATAAACTAGATACATCAGTCAACCAATCAGGAATCTCCACACTTAATGGCTTGTTTTTGTTACTTCTCAAACTGCTCCCTCTGGCATTTTGCCAGGCACCATCCAGACTTGTTTAGGAACTCTAACATTCCCCTGGCTAAATGCCAGGTGTTATTTTGACTTGTTTACAGACTCTAACAGAACTGGAAGTTTGAAATAGCATCTTCAGATACTGTGGAAATGCTCAATGATTGTCAGGGAGCTCTAACTCTGATCTGGCAAGGATATGCAAGCCAAAGAAAGGTGGTGGTCCAGATGGTACTCTCTGAATGTCTGTATCTCAAAACTCATAGCAGAACATTTCCTTGACAAGACTTCTTTCTTTCCTTCCAATGAACATTTTCTCCTGGTACTTTTACCTGATTAGAATGGTTGCTCTCAGACATTTCCAAACAGACATCCCTTAATCATTAGCAACCTATTTAATTAACCTCTTTTCACATCCCAAAAGATGTCTTATCATATGTGGAAGCTAGAGGAAAAAAGGAAAGAAAGGTAGAGAGGAGAGGTCTCATGAAAATGGAAGGGAGACCAAAAGAGTAGAGGAAAGAGACTGGTGTGTGTGTGTGGGGGGGGGGGGNACTTTCTTTTTTTTTAATTTTTAATATTTATTTTTCAGTTTTCGGCGGACACAACATCTTTGTTTGTATGTGGTGCTGAGGATCGAACCTGAGCCGCTCGTATGCCAGGCGAGCGTGCTACTGCTTGAGCCACATCCCCAGCCCTCCTACTAACTTTCCATTCTTCCTAAAATAATTTTGCTCTCCAAAGAGCAAACTTCCTTGTCCAAGCTCACCCAATCCATCCTATAAGAGTAAACCTAGGTCTGGACTGTAGCTCAGTGGTAGAGTGCTTACCTAGCACGTGTGAGGCATTAGTATAATCACCAGTACCACATAAAAATAAATAAATAAAATAATGGTGTTGTGTCCATCTACAACTAAAAAGTTTTTTAAAAAGTTTGTGTATGGGGCTGGGGATGTGGCTCAAGCGGTAACTTGCTCGCCAGGCATGCGCCGGGCACTGGGTTCGATCCTCAGCACCACATAAAAATAAAATAAAGATGTTATGTCCGCCGAAAACTGAAAGAAATAAATATTTTTTAAAAAGTTTGTGTAAGGGCATCAGTGAAATCTACTTTAAAAAAAAAATAGAATAAGCCCCTTCTTTGATCACCCAAGTCTGGGTTTTCTGCCTGTTGAAGGAGTTCCTGTAACACTATTATATGCTCCACCATTGCACTTGTTTATTTGTTTCTACACCCTATAAAATATATTTATTTTCATTTCCTGACACATATTTAAAAGGTGGCTCTTATAAATAAACTGATGAATGAATGAATGAATGACTCACAAAGGGATGCTTCCAGGTCAGCTGTCCTCCACAGGCCTTCAAATGAAACTAGACATGTGAAAAACTAAATTCAATATTTTTCCCCAGCAAAATGGTTTCTTCTCCTTCTGTTCTTCTTTTCACATAAAAATGTTCCCAATTTGTAAGGCCATATAGTTGAGGATTATCCAAGACTGCCCTATCTCCCTTATCCCCTTATCCAATCTGTCTACCTTGCACATCAACAATAGTCTAGCTCAGGAGATTTTTCCAAAGTGTAATTATTGAGGTTTGATTCAAGATGATATTTTGAGTACACATGTTTACCTTCCCTCTTTACTAAAATCCCATTGAAAAAAATAGTTACAGAAGTATAAGGGGGAATAAATTCAAAACAGTCCTGAGAACAGGAAGACCAGAGATTTTGATGACTTTCTCTAACCTGAGAAGCAACTGAACCCATATTAATAGGCAAGTAAAAGTGGGAGCCTCCATCACAAACAAACTCAGGAGATAACACCAACAGACAGAAGCACTCTTCCTGGATGTGGACACAAAGAGATTGAGGGAGAAGGCACTCAGAGAGTAAGAGCGGACTAGGAAGTACAGACTGAAGGGTGCATAGGCAGTATTGCCAACCCTGGCTTACTGAAGATTAACCTGGAGTTCTTGTTAAACACAAAGAACCTCAGGACCCTTCCTTGAGAACTCCACTCCTTGAGAGTCCAGCAGTAGGGTTTCATGTGGTCTTTATGGTAAAACAGTTTGGACAACATAGGAATATGGAGAGCTCCCTGTACAGAAACTCACTCCCACCACCCCACACAGATCTGTGCAGCACACAGGATTGACATGTACCCTCCCCCAGTTAAAAATCAGATATTTAATTTGTAAAGAAATTCTAAAATCGTCTAGGTTAACTAGCAGAGATAAGTTGCTCCCCGGAATAAGTCTGTCCTCATTTTGGCATTTAGAAGTGCCAGAAAGTTCTCTGCCTGGGCATCTGAAAGTGAGTCCTGTCTGGATACAAGTCCAACATGTATGATCCAACATATCTGATGTACATTCAGCTCTCTGTGAGCTGCCCCCTTCCATTCAGGGAAGGTCCTTATTTGGAGAAACAGATACAGAGTTGGCTGCATTAACTCACTAGACTTTCATGCCTACATATAAATGAGAACATAAACTCAGTGAATATTTTAAGAGAAAAACAACAGCATCAAATAAAAAGAAAAAAAATGAACAAGTAGAACTTAAATCAAACCTTGGGAGAAAAAATAAAAATATGGTAGATGCTGAGATGAACCACATAGACTTCCCCTTTAGAAATGAATGATTCATTCCCCAGATGCTGGGAAAGCTGCCAACAGGAAGTCCCAGGGAAATTGCCCTGGCCAAAGAAATGCACCTCACCCATGACCATGCCCCTTCCTAGTGTGGTCCCCATCTAACACATTATTAGCATGGAGATAAAAATTCCCAGTCCTTTCCCTCCCCTTTAAAGAAACTGAAGGAGTCAGCAGGAGTTCTCCAAGAGAACTGACCCAGTTCTCTCCTTTTTACTTGTAGTTCTCAAGAATAAGTGCAGAATGTACTGGGAATGCAGCATTCTGAGGCAGGCTGGCTAAGGCAATTCAGGATCTGTATCAGTTCTCCCCACCCCCAACCAGGCCAGGATGTCCTCAAATGCTTTAGCCCAGTGAGTTATGTGACCATGAGATATAAAATCCAAGGTGGGTTGCTTTCCGGGGTCTCTCATCTGCAGTGCAGGAGGGACACATGCAATCAAGACTCCATTCACCCCATGTAGCATTCTGAGCCCTGGGGTACTGGCTCTTATTGATATAGTAATAATTCACTTCATGTAACTTTTTGCATATGAGTACATTCAGTCTCAGGGGACTCAGATAAATTGTGACCAGTACAAAATGAACTGCTTCACATCCCAGCTTCCAAAGTCTCCAAAGCTTGGCTGAAGGCTCCACTGAGACGGCACTTCAGTGTACCTTCTCCCTCTGCTCAGTTTTGTGTCTTCTCCTCCCCTCCACTTCCCCAGATGTTGACGCTAAGGACACCCCCACACACTTCAATGCAACAAGAGATTATTTGGTAAATAGAAGAAAAGTTGTTTTGTTTTGTTTTTGATAGTAATTGGTGCTGGGGTGTGGCTTAGTAGTAGAGCACTCGCCTAGCTCTATGTGTAAGGCACTGGGTTTGATAGTCAGCACCACATAAAAATAAATAAAATCTTGTGTTCATCTGCAACTATTTAAAAAATTTTAAAAGTATTAATTCTTGTACTCAGAGAGATTGGAGACAAGACATAAAACACATATAAAACAAAACATGAAGCTTTGCAAGAAAAAGAGAAGCAAAATAAATAATCATTTAAAAATTAAAATAAAAAATTTGAAGTAAAAGAAAGTTGAGACTATATCACAAAAAAATAGAATGAAAAAATAGATAAAAATATAGGAAAAACTTTCAGGTCAAAAAGAATTACTCTTGGAGGTCTAATATTAATACAATTAAATCTGACAATTATTTTTTCAATAAAGGGGGAAGAGAAACAAGGAGCAAGTAAAACAAAATACCAATAGCTTGTCCATAATGATGGTGCCCACCTATAATCCCAGCTACTTGGGAGGCTGAGGTAGGGGACCACAAGTTTGAGGCCAATCTCAGCAAATTAGTGGGACCCTGTCCCAAAATTAAATAAATAAATAAATAAATAAGACTCTGGGTGTGGCTCAGTGTTGAATTGCTCCTGTATTCAATCCTCAGTCCGGCGGGAGGAGGGGAGTGTGTGTGTGTGTGTGTGTGTGTGTCTCCAGAGCTAGAGAAAGGTAGTTGTTACATCAAAAGAATCACAAGAAGATAAGAAGAATTAATTTTTGAAAGCCCTACAACTTGACATACCTTGTAACCTTTCTGAACACCAAGGTTTCAAGATAATTTCTTAAAAACTTCTAGTAGGAAGAACAAGAGTATGAAGGGGATAAGAATGGCATCTCACTACTGATGATAGAAGAATATGACACAGTATCAGTGGGGCTGATTTCCTTCTGGAGGCTTGAGGGGGGATCTGTCTTACCTTTTACCTTCTTAGCTTCTAGAGGTCACCCTCATACTGTAGCTCATGACCCGCTCCTCACATCACTGCAACCTGTCATTTCCATTGTCACATCCCCTATTACTGACTCTGACCCTTCTGCTGTCTTAAAAGGCCTTTGTGGTTATATTGGACTCACCTTGAGAAGCCAGGAAAATCTCTCTGTCTCAAAATCATTAATGTATGACATTTGCAAAGCCCCTTTTACTGTATAAAGTAACATATTCACAGGTTCCAGGAACTGGGACATGGACATCTTTGGGAGCCACTAATCAACCCATCATAGTCCCATTTTAACATCCTGTTTTTCGGGTGTTGATTTTATTTTAGAAATTAAAACCATTATTAATGTTACTAAATTTTATTGATTCTACCCTCCTAAATGGCTCAGTCTACTAAATTACTCCTTCTTCACACTGCCACAGCTCTTAGTTCAGTCTTTCAATGTTTTTTGCCTCAAAGACATCACTGATATACTGTTCTGATCACCCACCTTCTAGTCTCTCTCTCTCTCTCTCTCTCTCTCTCTCTTTCTCTCTTTTTCTCCCCCCTCCCCCAGCCTTATGGTCACTGAAGTGAATTTTCCAAAAAGCAATCCAATCTGTTGTTGCCCTATATAAAAGAAAATGTATCCCCATGACTCTCAGAATAAATTATAAAACCACTTGCTTTTGGCCCATGGCTACCCCTCTCCTCCCTCATTCACTACTAATTCCCAAAATGTACTCACACATGCAGTTATATGAACTTCACATACTTTCTTGAATGAGTGATGTTCTCTCACTTTTTTTCCTGCATATCTATCTCTGCCTGGAAGACCCATTCCCTTCCTCCACCTGACCTACTTCTATGTGTCTCTGAAGACTCAGTTCATTCATACTTTATATCTTCTAACCTGACCACATTCCCATGCCCTTCTCTTCTGTCCTACAGTCTTCCTAAGAATGCTGAAAAATCTTCAACTGCAGCATTCATGACTGTATTATAAGTGTTGGTTTATTTGTTATTCTCAGTTGCTTACAAATTCTTTGAGGGCATTGACAATGTCATCTATTTCTATGTCTTGGTATAGGGCCTAGCAAGTATTTATCCCTCAAAATAGCTTTTTTTTTTTTTTTTGAAGAATGAATAAACTATGACTTACTTTGGCTGATTGCATTTTTACAGTTTTTTCTATCTGTTCTTTAAATCTTTCAAGAGAGTTTTCTCAGGTATCTATGTGGATAAATTTGTATACACTCACATATACTCACACAGATCACCACTCCCCACTATCTATACTTCACCAGTGACTTGACAAATATAATAAGCAAACATTAAGTACAAACAAATACTCCAAATATACTCAAATAGAAATAGACTGAAATTCTATCAAGTTACCAATATGGAAAATCAAGGAAACTGGAAATGGGGGAAAATGTTTTCTCAAGAAGTTTTCTTCTAACTTTACTCCTTTCAATTATATGAAAGCTAAACTTGTCTATCTTATCATGTCTCACATTTGTACAACATGTCATAATTTTCACAAGTTCTAAAATCATTTCTCCATTTTATCTTCATGACTGTTTAAGAAAAATAGGCTAGTTAGTATATGTTGCTTCAGTTTTAGAGATGCAAAAATGAAAGCTTAATTAAGGGGGGCATGTTTTCTTGAGAAATTCACAAAATTTAAATATTGTAAAATGGAAAGCATTATAGCGGATTCATCTGATAACTGTTGATACTGATAACTGATCCTCACCCTAAAAACACCTAAATTAGACTCTTCTAGAATAAGGAATGTCTCTATCACCTGTAGTTTTCCAAACTTCATCACATTTTTCCAATAAGCAACCAGTATTGAAAGTAATGGATCAGAAGCCAGGTTTCTGACTTCAGGTTCAATGGTTTTTATACCATGCAATCTCAAATCACGTGGGTGACATAAAGTATATGATACCAGTGGTATTAGCATAAATTATTTTTGTTACATTTTCTTCAAGAGAGTAAAGGTGGAAGTTTGTTATTTGGTTTTACTGAGCTAATTAATATTTGCTGATGGTTTTTAAAGAGAGGGTAGGATTTCCAACATTTCTGTAGTATTCAAGACTGAGCTTCTAAGCAGGTATTTTCCTGGCACCTTGATAACTAATAACAATGCCCACAGCCCTGAAGAAAAGAAGGGAATGAAGAGAAAGAATGGGGAGGCAGTATTATCTAAAAATGTTCCCCAAAGAGCTTGTGTATTAGGCAAAGTGGCAATGCTCAGAGATGGATTGGATTATGAGAGCTGGAACCCCATTAATCTGTTGATGAATTAGTCATTGGAGTGGTCTACTGGGTGGCAACTTAGGCAGGTGGGGCATGGCTGGAGGAGGTTTGTCACTGAGGGTGTGCCCTTAAACTGTGTCTTGTCCCTGGCTCTTGTCTTGCTTTTTCTCCTTCTGCTTCCCAAGAGCCATGAGCTAAGTAGCTTTCCTCTGCCATGCCCTTCTGCCGTGATGTACTTCCTCACTTCAGGCCCAGAGCAATGGAGTCGGCCAACCATAGATTAGGACCTTTGAAATTATGATCACAAAATAAACTTTTCCTCTTCTGTCTTGTTCTTGTCAAGTATTTTGGTCACAGTGAGAAAAAGCTAACTAACATGGCAACAAATATGTTCCATGCCTCCTAAATAACACAACAAAGGAACTCTTTATAAAATTCAATTCATATGCTGCCACTGGAATATTTGAGGAAAGTTCTTAACCCCCATTAACTCCATTTCCTTGTTTGCACAAGGGCATAGTGATGGTAGTTTAGTCCATCACTTAAAATATTAGGTCCTGGAAACTGAATGATAAATGTCTGTCTGTGTCACTGTCACATAAGGCTGATTGGTAGAAAATGCACACCTCGCAAGGACATTCTGAGGGATAAACAACAGTTACATGGCTCTTGGAAATATAAATAGCACTCATAAAAAAAAAAAAACATTACCATGCATGTGCTTTGTGCCAAGGTAAACTATAATTTACACTCTTACCCTAGGCATAATTGTTAGTTTACCCTTTTTTTCTGTTCACACCCATCTATTCCTCCCTTGGGCCTCAAAGCCATGAGAGTTTTCACAAAAATAATCTTTAAAACATATATTTACCCTCTTATTGACCCCTTAAACTAGCTCTTTATTACTCCAGGGCATTTTAAATTGTTCTAAATTTGTTTTGGAAGCTGTGGGTGCAATCTCCCCTCTGTATGTATTCATAACCTCCATTAACTTCCATGGGAATCAGATACACATATATCAAAGTGAAACCAGGCTCTCATATGTTCAAATCATGATTAAAATCTATTCATGATAAAATAAAAAGCAAGAACTAAAATCCAGAAGAAAGTGTAAGAGAAAAATGAGACCATGTTGTGTTTAATTAAAGGAGTTTACATCCATGGATAACGAAACTGGCTTACTACCCCCTGGCACTATTTCCAATATGTGCTCAGTCTCAGATTATTTACTGTAAAGCACCCACGTTATAAAATGAAATGTGTATGAGTTAACTGTCTCACAAACTCGCTTGGCCCTGTGTGTCTTGGTTCTGTGTTACAAATACGAAAAAGCAAAGGCACTGTTTTGACCAGTATTAAGTTACCTGTGGGTAGAATTTGATCTTACCAATTTATGGTTAGATTTCAAAATTATGTCATAAACACTTACAAAATTTGCATATATAAGTCTGCCTACATCTATGCCCATGAAAATTGGTTAATAGAGTTCCAAACAGTCCAATTTTTTCTTATAAAACCCGATATGTGTAGTGCATACCCTCTCTATTAATATTACTAGGAGGCAAATACAAACTTTACATACATATTTTGGTGATCCTTTGAAATGTTTGCTTTGAAATACAGATATATCATACATGCAAATAAATACACTAATTCACCCATGCATTTAATGATAGGAAGTCAACTCTACACCCCACAGCAATAAGAAGTGCAATATTGAAATTCATTTCCATTTTACAAATAAACATTGTGCACTTCCCAGATAAAATGGGAGAAAATATGAATCGAGGTGATTTTAAAATAAATGGATCTGTACTGAAATATAGTTGTCCATCTACGTCCACAGCAGATTGTTTTCAGGACCTCCACCAACACTAAAATCCACAGATGCTCCAGTCCCTTCCCTGGGTCATGGTGTTTGCAAATGATCCAAATACATCTTCCTGTATACTCTAAATCATCTCTAGATTACCTAATACAATGTAAAGTCCAAGCAAACAGTTGTCATTTTTTATTGCTTAGAAAAAAATAACAAGGGGGAAAAAGTTTGTGCATGTTCAGCACAGATGCAAACATCAGAGCCTTAACCGAGCATAGAACATGAGTTGTGAGATAGACGATGAAACCCAGGGTCTGTGGAACAGCAGAAGCTAGGGCAGGATGTGTCTGCTCATCACTTCATTCAAGAGCATTCAACATAGTGCTCATCTTAACCAAATTTGAGTTTTGCTTTTTAGAACTTTCTGGAATTTCTTCTTCTTCTTTCCAAATATTTCAATTCAGAATTGTTGAATCTGCAGATGTGGTATCCAAGGATTCAGAGAGCCAACTGTACTTGGCCATTCAGAGGAAATCTGATAAAGCATCTCTTCAATTTCACTCAGGTAATATTTAGTTATAGCTGAGGAAATAATGCTTTGCTAACTAATACTTTTAGGAAGGCAAAGAATAAAAATGCAACTTTAAGAAGCGCCCAAGGAACATCTAGGAAGTTGATAACCTGGAGGAATATTTTTGTCTTTTACATATAAAATTATAATGAAACTAGTGCTTAAAATAAGAATGATAAAATAAATAGATATGTATGATGACATACTGAAGCTTTAGTAATATGCTATTTTAAGCACATTGTTGATTTTTCCTTCCCTAAGCATATTTGAATAGAGCTTTTTGAAATTTCTGAAGATCTTCACCTTTCTGCATTCTCTTGGATGTGAGCCTCACATTCTCCTTCAGAGAATCTACAGCTCATGTCCTCAGATGAGGGGAGCCACCAAAACTTGAATCTAGAGCATTAAGATGGCTACACAATGGCAACTGTTTTGCAGAGATGTAAGGTGATTTTTCCCAACACGTTTGCAATAATCATGATAATTGATACCCTTTATTCAGCCCTTACTCCAATCTAAGAGCTGTGCTACATAATTCCCAAGCAGATTTGCTAATCCTCAAATTAATTTTGTGGGTATTTTATAGGTTGTAAAACAGAAAAAAAATGCAGAAGTCAGATTATCGTGCATGAGTGGTAAATCAGAATTCCCACACAGGCACCATCAGCCTCCTCTAGCTGTGGGCTCTGTTCTATCTATTCTCTTAAGGTCCGAACCCTCTAAATGTCACAAAGTAGATATCCAGCCCCTGTTTAGAAAAATACCACAGAATGGGGCCATGTCAGCATAAGTTTTAAATTTAGCTGAAGCTAGAAAGCCAATTAAAAATTATCAAACCAGGGGCTGATGAAGTAAGATTTTAGAAATGAAGTTTTAAGAAATGATTCCTAAAATTAGACTCAGGTTCTCATAAGTTAAAAGTTAATGCTCAGAACTTTTCTTCAAAATGCTAAGATAGACATTTGCTTATGAATACATAAAATCTATAGAGAAGACCAGAGATAATACTGGAATCCCCAATTCCTGGCCTGACAACATTGCAGGGGGAAAAATTATGATCTAGGACTCATCTATGAAAATTCACACTTTCTTCCAATTAAGATATATTTACAAATGATTGCCTGTCCTTAAGTTGTATTTAATTAGTTCTTTCTAAAGATGATTTCTTGACAATGAATTTCATAATGTGTAGTCAAAAAAGTTTTGAGCTAAAAAGGACCTTAGGGAATTTGTTTGTCTAATCCCCTCAGAGAAGAAAATAATTATTCTTTTGTTTAGATATAAGAATATTACCATGACATCTAACTATCAGTGTTCTCATCTCAACCCAGCAGAAGGACACTGTGTTGGGAATTCTTTTATCAAAATTCTATTACATTAAAAGGGTGTCTGCTTGTCCCATGAGGTCTGCTGGTTCAGCTCTGTCTGACATAATTGTGATATAATGACCACTCGAGGTCCAACATAAACTATGTCAATGTTCTTAATAAATTACTGAGATTTCTATTTGGCTTTATGAACACATTCATGAATTATAATTTGTCCTCATCTTCTTTTACCTGTAATCTCTGACGGGGCACGATTCTGTTATTGACCAACATTCCAAGAGTTAGGACAGTGCTAGACCATACTGGTCTGCTGGGAGCCATTAGCCAAGTAGGTATGACAATTTCCTTGCCAGCGTACCCCATGTTGCAGTGACATTGAATGTAGGTGACCTTGCTCAAGGACCAAGGCGGATTAGGGTGTTCCCGGTTTAAGATAATCGGGTTTAGGGCGTTCCTGGTTTAGGTTCCAGGTTTAAGGTTTAAGATTATTCCTGCTGGGAATAGGGAGTATCCTGCTGCCTGAGTTCCCCTTGAGTTCTCACGGGATTCAGACAGTATTTTTTGGGAGACAGAAGCCCAGTGGATGTGGATTTGGGCAGAGAACGTGGATTTCCCCAGAACGTGATTGTAGACGGCTGGTGTGAGGTCGGGAATAAAGAGTTGCTGTTTGAATCTACAAGCTGTGTGGTGGCTCGTGATTGTGTGCCCAGCCAGACTGCGGCATTTGTGCCCAGCCAGACTGCGGCACTGGTCAGTAAATAATCCTTGAGGAATAAAACATAACATTTCTGCCAAACACAAGGAAACGTGAATCTTAAAAGTGATACCTGCTTCTCTTCTTCACTCAGGTATATAGTCCATCACCAAGTCCTCTCACCTTTTCCTCCTAACTAGTTCTTCAACCTGTTTCCACCACCATCCTCTGGTTCAAGAAACTCACTAAATTCTTAACTTCAAAGAAAGTGAAAACTTACTCCCCTGGTCCTTTCTTCCAGTCCTCTCTGTCCTGACTTGGGTCAGATATCCACATGCAGCTGCTGAATGAATGTCCATGACAAAATAAGACAGTAGGAATCAGAGTCTAACTGTTATCCCAGAATTAGTTGCTACAAATGTGATGGTTTAAAACAACAGAAGTTTATTTTCTCATGGTTCTGGAGGTCAAAGTCTAAAATCAAGGTACCCCAGGTCTGGGCTTCTTCCAGAGGCTCTAGGGAGGAACTGTTGATTGCACTTGCAGCTTCTAATGGCCCTCTGCATTCCCTGGCTATGGCTTCTCCCCCAGTCCCTGCGTCCATATTCACATGGCCTCCCTGTGGTAGTTCTCTTTTTTTATCTATATGAGGGACATGTCATTGGATTTAGGGCACACTGAGGTATGTTGAAGGCCAGAATGGGCCTAACACATACCAAGAAGGTAACAAATGTTTGTTGGATGAATGAATGAGAGAGAATAAATGAATGGATGAATGAATATATTTACATACAATTCTCTTACAACCCTTTCTGTCATTCTAGTAAAGCTAAATAATTACTATTGATGGACTATTGCTTTAAAGCTAATAAAAAAACCAAGATTATATGTACACTGAACTAATACATTAACTTCAGTGAAGAACTGAGTCATTAACTCAGAATAAAACTGCGCTTATATTGATCAAATCTTCAAATAACCTTGCTGGCTTTGTTTTTTATAATGTAGGCACAGCCCACAGTTCGTCTGTCATTAATCTTCCAGTCCATAGCCAGCTACTGAACTTGAGTTGATGGTATCTACTGGGTCCTGCTCTCTTGGAATTCACTGTGAAACAGCAAAACTTTTTCTCCAGTGCAAGAATAGTTAGTAATGTTTCATATAAAATAGAAGTATTGCCTTTTTTATTTTGACTTTCCTGTTAGCAA
The DNA here is from genome assembly GCF_001458135.2 of Marmota marmota marmota. NCBI lineage: Eukaryota > Metazoa > Chordata > Mammalia > Rodentia > Sciuridae > Marmota > Marmota marmota. The sequence goes on from NW_025999925.1 coordinate 15,077,612, forward strand.
AGAAAAGACTGACTCGTGTTAAATCCAAAGTCATGAAATATCCATGCAATAGCAGGGGTACATTTTATTTTATGGCTTAAATAAAAACATTTCTAAAATCACCCATCCTGTGATAACAAGATTCCAAAAAAGAGCCTATGGTTATTGAAATACATGAAATTCAAACTCAAAAAGAATTTAGTTGGTTTATTTGAAGGCCATATGAAAGTAAGGAATCTCCTTCTAGCTTTGGTTTAATACTTACTATCATTGTGGGGATACAAGTAGCTACATAAAAATCTTTCTGCTTTATGATTCACATTCCTATATAGAATATTTCCTAAACTTTGTGTTCACTGAATGAATGACTATAACTAAAGGATATTAATTCAGTTGTTCATGTATAACAAAAATCCCAAAGAATTCTCAGTTATGATGTTAAAGCTGTATTATAACTCTTACAATGAGACAACAAATCTACCAGTATAATATATATAATTATACTCACATCCTGAAAAGTATTAGAATGATATGTAGTCACTATGTATATACTCTCAGTGATTCTGTATTTCACAATTTTGAATGCTTTTAAAATAAAAAATCACTTAAAAGACTAAAATTAAAGAAACAAAGAGTAAAAATTATTTTCACATTAAAAAATTCACTGGAAGCTCTAATTTAGTTGGACTAGAGAAAACTTTATAAGCATAAATTCTATAAGTGACACTATTGTATTCCACTATTTTTTAGATCCCATGGATTTAAAAAGTATTCCAGTGGCTTTAAGATAAATTTTAACAAGTGTCTTCATTTTACTGATCAGCAAAGTGTTGTAAGAATCAATTTTGAAAACTGAAAAATTTCAAATCTCATAACATAATAAATAGAAAGGAGATGATCTCATAGTATGGCATAGTAAGTACATTGTTCTTGTTATTTGTTAAGTAATTTGCTCAAAAACTATTTTCTTTTGCATTGCAACATTAAGAAGAATGCTCGGTGTTTTAGCCATAATATTTAGTCATTCTGCTTGTCGGGGACGCCATGAGAGAAGTTAAGAATTTCTGGCTCCATCAAGTAAGGTTCCTTTCAACAGATTGGTGTTGAACATGTTCCATAGAAAGGTGACATCCCCAGACTCACCCATTCTCTGACTCTGGGTTTCAGGCATCAGAATGTTTGCTTGATAAACACTAGCAACACAGAGTTACCTGGACCTCTTCTGTTGTCATTTTCTCTCTCAACAGCATCACTATAGCTTTACAGAAGGGACCTTGGTGTAATTTTGAGAATTATTCCCAACAATCATTTTGATAATTGCTTTTCTGGAATAACAAAGTCAGTAAGCTATCTCTTCTCCAAGAATGCATAGTGTTAGATGGTATACCATAAAAGACTTGTCAGTATTGCGTCAATAGGCTCACTTGTGAGCATGAAATAGCTACTGTGGGTCCTTACAGAAGCCCTCTAGTGCAGAAGAACTTGCAAATATCAAGGGATGCATCTATTTCTATACTTGTGAATGAGATGATGATGGAATATTCTAATGTTAGTTTTGTTTTCAAACGGGATCAGGAGTTTATTTTATTTAAACAATATTTAATCTAAGTTCAATATTCTTCTGTGCCAATGATGGGTGAAGATTCACGTTTCCTGGCCCTGAGTATACAGTTGATTGAATAAGTAGACCTCTAATAAACAAAATTACTTTAGAAGGGTAAGATAAACTGCAAAGATTGTTAAATACAAAGAATAACTTCATTATCCTAGTCTAAACCAATCAGTTTTTAACAGAAATTAGGGGAGAGGGATGAAATACATCTTAGCCTTTTTGTAGGTTAAGTTAGTTATCAAAATCATTATGTAATGAAGATGTTGTTTAAAAAAAATAAAAATAAAGAGGCAATATATGTAGTGGTTAAACACATGAATTCTGGGGTTAGACTGCCAGATCTGAACCTTGACTGTGCCACTTAATAGCTGGGTGATCCCAGACATATAACTTAACCTCTCTCTGTTTTTTTTTTTTTTTATTCTTGGAGACGAGCAAGCTTGTATAGGTGTTTTCCATATAATAATTCCAAAAGGAAGTTAGTAAGAATGCTTATCTCATAGGGGTCTCATGAGAATTAAATGAACTAAAACTAATATGCACTGTTGTTAACAGTACTGATATATAGAAAGTGGCATGTATTTATTATTACTAATAACTACCTGATTTCAGATGTAGCCACTTAGGTTATGATGAGAAAACATCAAGAAAATATTATAATGAGTTCCCTTTCTCTATTGGACAAATTTGTCCTCAGTTTCACAGTTCAAGATTTTAAAAGGTTGAAAATAAAGGAATTACAACACAGTAGGAGAAAGATCATAAATGTCTGGTGCCTGGATAGTAGTTGAAAGTTCTGACTGCAAATTCAGAAATTCATGTTTAAATCCTGCTGTGTTACTTTGGACAGCTTATATAACCTCTCTGTGTCTAAGTTCCCTAACCCACAAAATAAGGATAATAATAGTGCCTAACTCATAGAACTGTGGTAAGGATCAAATGAAAGAATACACATAAAGCAGTTAAGACATAGTAGGAGCTCAATAAATGTCACCTATTTTTATTGGGTCACAATGCAGGGGAAATATGGCCTATATAACACATATCTATGTTACCATTAAAGTAAAAAAAAAAAGTGGAGTCAGCCAAGTAACGTACTTAATAAAATTGTTATACAGCACATATAAAATTACAATCACATTTTATATCTTTCTCATTGTATTCTTGGAGACAAGCAAGGTGTTTTCCATATAATAGTTCTAAAATGATTTAAAATCGAAGAAGAAAATAGAAATGGACTGAGTTCTTAGCTTCCACATTTTGCTTTAAAAGCAGAGGACTGAGTAAAGATAATGCATTCCACTTGGTTTCTGTGGTTTAGTCTATTTCCTCTGGCCACTGTCGGGGAGGTCTCTAGGGCCTGCCCAAAGTGGTTTGGGCTGGTGTCACATTGAATTGGGCTGCAATCTACCTTTAAGAGCTCCCTGAGGCCTCCCTGAGCACCTTGGTGACATGAGACAGTGATTATACAAATTTTACAATTCAAAACTTCCTGACCACTTTCCAGGGAATTTCTGATTTTAGTTCCTCAATCAACAGTTCTCATTTAGTGTACAATGTATTCATAGAAAACTATTAATTTCCTCTGGAAATTGACTTTATTCTTTTGGTGGATACCAAGAAAATATCTCTGCAATAAACTTTTAATCTCCTGGGCTTGTGTTGATCTAGTCTTAACATAAAGTTCGTTGCATAAGAATAAAATTGACTAATCATTGAAACCAAGCTTTTATACCATTTTTTTTAATGTTTCCAAAAGCAGGACAGTTGGGTTGGGGATATATAGCTCAGTTGGTAGAGTGCTTATCTCACATGCACAAGGCCCTGGGTTCAATACCCAGCACCACCAAAAAAAAAAAAAAAAAAAAAGGCAGGACAGTATGTAGGTAGACTGATAAACAAAGTAAAATTTAATTCTGTCAAACTGTATAATTACCTTTTTTAAAAAAAAAAATAATGATTCCACCCTACTTCAGAACTATGAGGAAATCTCAAAGAAATGTTATTATCAGGGGTTGGGGCTGTGGCTCAGCAGTAGTGCACTCACCTAGCACGTGCAAGGCCCTGGGTTCGATCCTCAGCACCACATAAAAGTAAATAAAATAAAGGTATTTTTAAAAGGATGTAAGCTTGATATATAAAAAAGAAATGTTATTATTAGTAAATACATATTTGAAAATCAGTAATCTTAAGCACTAAAGATGTTCCACAGTAAAAGGTACTAAAATAAAACTGAATTTTTTTAACTCAAGCCACATATGTGAATGAATGAGAGCCAAATTCAACTAGAAATAAAGAAATTGTAACAGTATCACAAAATATAGAAATTATGCACTATTTTTGTCTCCTAATCTGGCTGTCTTCCTCTTCCCAACTTCTAACTGGAACATAGTTCAAAGTTCATTTATGCAACTTCTGTCTCTCAGAACCCTTCCACTCACACAACTTTACTTATACGTGACTCCAGAGTTTAGTACTCCAGTCTTCTGCTCACATTCTTGTTCGAGTAAGTTTTCTCTACCTACCCAGTGAACATTTTCATGATCTCAAACTCCTCATATCAGAAACTGACCCTCCTACGTAACCTCTTCTCTCCTGGCTAGTGTTACCACATGTTTTCTAATCACTCAAGACCCAGTTCTCCATATCTGAAAGGAGAGAACATTTTTTCATGCCCATGTATCATCAGGTCCTCCAAATGCTCCATTCGGATTGGTGGCCACAAAGAACCATGTTCCCACACTGACTCGCTTTGACCAGCTGGATATGAGCTTGGGTAACAAGCAGTCTTGGTAAGTGCTTGCACACTGAGACTTGTGTTCTTGAGATGTGCTGTCTTGGAGCCTGAGCCACCATGCAAAAAACTCTATTCAGGAGACTGCAGAAGGCGGGCAGGAGTGGGGGTGTTGCTCAGCCAGCTGCCACCTGTTCCAGCAGAGGAGGTGCCAGACATTCGAATAAAGAAGCCATCCTGGACATCCAACACTAGCAGACAACAGATGAAGCAGAAGACAGCTGAGCCTGGCCCAGATGGTATAATTAAGATAAATAATAGGTTACTATTGTTTTAAGCTACTACATTTTGGGACAGTTATCATGCAGCCATAGATACTCAAAACTTTCTTATGAAGCCATCCTCAAAATAACAGTTCCACAGAGATCTCTATCCCCACTGCATGCTTGTGTCACCTCCTGGGTACTATTTTCTTGCTTCTTCATATAATGTATCATCTTGACTCATAGGTGTTCTCACATGTTCATGGTTTCATCTCCAGCATGACTGTCAATGTCTTACCATTCAAACTATGGAGAATCATGGACCCAATAATTGTTTGTTGAATAAAAGAAAAGGAAGCAGGGGGGCATAAGGCCACGGACAAAGGTGGGGGAAGTGAACTGATACTTTTGTGCACTGGGCAAAGACAAAAGAAGTGTTCTGCATAACTATGACTATGAAATATAAGTCAAGGTAAATGCTTGAAACGTTTTCTGTTTTGCCTATAAGATGATGGGCAATAAAACAGAAATAACTGTCTTATAGAAACCCAGCTATTATGTGCTGACATCACTTCTTTCTCAACACATGCTTTTATAAGTGAAGAAAATGCCATTGATGTAAGCACTATCAATATATTTCCATATATATTTCACATCCAGACTGGATTAAAGGAGACTGAGTTTGTATTGAAGAGAAGTTAGCAACAAAGTCTCCCGCAAGGGATGTGGTGAGTGATTATAATTGATGACAGTTTTAGCACGGTGGTAATGAGAACAAGGTAGGTTTTTACCATTTCCAACTCCTATCTTTATCACTAAAATAGTTCCAGGGTGTGCCATTTTCTCTTCTTATTAGTCTTTGTCATAAGAATATGGCATCAGATTGTTAATGCCAGAGAGAACCTGAGGAAAACCAAGTTTTGTAGCTTCAAATCTCTGTTGTGCAGTTGAGTCACTATCCAAGAAAAAAAAATTCAGTACTTTTTAGGAAATTTTAGCAAAAATTGTCTTCTGTAAGATTTTTTAAAAATCCTTTCAGAACAATTTTTATTTATAAAAAAGGATTAAATGTAAGTGTTAAAATATTGTAAATTTTCCAATAAGTACTCTTGAATTTCTACTTTCTTTCTGCAGCAAAATTTCTTTAACAGCAAAAAAAAAAAAAAAAAAAAATCCAGGAAGGCCTCATTTGCAATGTTATCATACACCTCATATTATAGCAAACACAAAGGAAAAATGGTTGGATCATATTTATGGCATGTCTAAATTAGACAAAAAATAAATTACAATCAAGTCAGCTTGTTTAGAAACCATCTTGGTCATTCAAATTAATTAAGTCAAAACAGAGCAGAAGATGTAAATTCCCTCTGTTCCCATGAGCTTCCTTTGTTTATCTGCCAACTCCATGAAGTCTTTACAATTTACCTACTGGAGCATCACTATGAAAAATTCAATACCAGACAGAAGCCTCTTAGGGCAATGCCAAGAGTTCTTGATTTACAGCCAAAAGACTTGGGTCTAAGCAACTTTTCCACTCACTGCCTCTGTGGTCGTGAGAAAACCAATGAGCTTCTCTGAGCTTCTGATTCCTCATCCACAAAATGGGTATAATAATTTTTCATGGGAATATGAGCATTAATATGCATAATACAGGAAAATGCTTTGTTAATTCTACTGCATTAGTTCTCAAAGCAGCAACAGCCACCTTTGGAAACTTTGAAAATGAAAATTCTTAGGACCCATCCCAGATCTACTGAAAGAGAAATGTTGAATTTGGGCATGTGGTTCTGATGGGTGTCTAAGTTTGAGCAGTTCTGTTCTGAAACATTGCCTGTTTACTGGCTTAAGAAGAACTTTAATGATCTATGTCTTGGCCTTGATTTCCTCACCTGTAAATGAAGGTTTGCTCTGTCCCTGCCTCAAAGAATACATGTGAAGATTAAATGAATTAATAACTGTAAAGTGCTTAGACCAGTGTCACACAAGTGCTGCATATAAGAGCTACTATTCTTGATCCAAACACTATTCTAGGCCCTGGAAATACTAAGGAGAACAAGATGTCCTTATTCTCAAGGACATGACAGACACATAAATAAGCAATACAATTTCAAAAAGTGATAATTAATGTCATTGGCATTGTAGTTCAGTGGCAGAGGACTTTCTTTTTTGTTGTTGTTGTTGTTGTTGTAGATGGACACAATACCTTTATTTTATTTATTTTTATGTGGTGCTAAGGATCAAACCCAGGGCCTCACACACGCAAGACAAGCCCTCTACAGCTGAGCCCTAGCCCCATCCCCAGAGAACTTTCTTAACATGTGAAGCACTAGGTTCCATCCCCAGTGCCCACCCCCAACACTATAGGTTTTGTGGTAATAAAGACAGAATGAGGGAAGGTCCTTTGGTTAGAATGGGAAGGAAGACCTCTAAGGAGCTGGCATTTGAGCTGAGAGCTGAGTGAGAAGGAAGAGCTAGCCAAGTGAAAATCAGGGGAGAAATCATCTAGGAAAAGGATACAGAAGTGTAAAGACCACAGGGCAAGAATGTGCTGCCTTCTCTAAGGAAAGAAAGGACAGTGCCCAAACCAGTAATGATGCAGAAGGTAGAGGGTGGCTCAATCCAAAATGGTGGCAAATTTATAGTACATGGACCTTGTAGGAATGTGCTGGGTGACATTATCAGTGTTATGGGAAACTGTTTTGGAATGTCCAAGCAAGATAATAACATGATCTGATTTTTAAAGAGAGTTGAGATTGTGCTGCTAAAAATGACTGTAGTGGGGAAGTTGGTGGAAGCATCAGGGCACAAGGCTCCTGCAGTAGCATGTGCAGAAGATGATGGCTGGATTGAGCTGCAGTGGTGGACGTGGAGTGGGTGACAGAATAGAAGGGAGATACATTTTGGAAAAAGAGTTAGGAGGACTGGGTAATGAATTAGCTGAGGACAGGGGAGAAAAAGAAGGGAAACAAGGATGTGTCTTATTGCTGATCTGTTAGGCCTGGTTTACTAGGACCTTTCATATATCTAAAAACAATCTTGAGGCAAAGAATGAACAAGAAATGCAGAGAGCATTTGAACTCCATTTTGCTACAAATTATCTGTGTGATCCTGAGCAAGTCACTCTGGTTTCATCAGCATCTTCAGAGAACCCAAGTTCATTGAAGCAGGATTTAAGGATTTCTTTGCACATTGGTAAGCAAAACCAAGTTTACAAGCTACTTTCCCTGAAGTCCCCAATGTCGCACAAGTCAAATCCAGTGGGCTCGTTTCAAGTTCTTAACTTCCATGCAGAATTTGACATGTTGAACCCTTGCCACACCCTCCTCTCTTGGCTTTTGCAGATTCATTCTCTGTGGTTCTCCTTCTTAATCCTGGACTATGAATACAGAATCTCCCTATAGTGCTATGGCTGTCCCTCTGCTCTTTCAACACCTTCCTCAAATAACTATATGTCAGTCATGAAAATCGGTCAGAGCAGGGATAGTCTATTCATCTCTGCATCCCCAACACACAGAACGTATATGGTGGTACTTAGTATTCATTTGTTCACTCATTATTTCAATAAATATTTATCAACATTCTTATGCTCACATAATTAAACAAAACAAAAACCCTGACCATGCAGTTACATTCTAGTGGAGGGAAGCAAATAGGGTGATAAAGAAAATAGAAAATAAACATAGTAAGCAAATTATGTAGTGTCTGATTAGAAGATGATAAGTGCTATGAAAGGTAACATAGAGCAAAGAAAGGTAACATAGTGCTCAGGAGTGGGGGTGGTGGATAGGTTCCAGTACTGAATAGGAATAGGTGTAATGTTCAGGATTGGGTATGTTATTTTGCAGTAAAAATGACTTCCACATCTCAGCAGTTGCTCTAAAACAGCAAAGACTTACTTCTGGCTCATACAACATGTCCATTATAGTTGCTGGACATTCTGTCCATGCTGTCCTCACTCAGAGAATAACAAAAGTTCCCATTGCAGTGACATAGGGAAGGGAACATGAAAAATTTCACACAGGACTTTATATGTAACAGTGAATCCTACTATTAGGTATAATTATAATGTACCAATAAATTTTTTTAAATCCTCCCATGTAACAGGCCATAATAAATATTGCTCATGTTGTTATCCCCAAACAGCTGAAGATCAGAGAAGAAAGAAGTATTTATTCTCTGATAAATTAAGATAAACCTAGCTACCTGGAAGTAAAACATGTCACTTCTGCTAATATTTCTTTGGTTAGAACAAGTCATATGGCCATGTCTAACTTTAGGGGAGGACAGAAATGTGATCAGTCCTGTGGTAGAGAGCTGGCTTTGGGTGATTGATAATGATGTCTACTAGACTGTTAGGTTGAGAAAATGATCACTGAGAGAGTTAATTAAGTATATATCTATAACAAGAATGTTCCAGGCAGGAGAAGCAGCTAATGCAAAGGTCAAAATGCAGAGCATACGTGTAGTGTTTCAGGAACAGCCAGGAGGCCAGTGTAGGTGGAACTGTGTGATAAAGAGGAATAGTTGCAGAAGGTGAGATCAAAAAGGAATTGCGGGGTGGGAAATTGTGGCTCAGTGGTAGATTGCTCGCCTAGCATGCATGAGGCACTGCATTCTATCCTGAGCACCACATAAATATAAAGATACTGTGTCCACCTAAAACTAAAAAATAAATATTAAAAACATATATTTAAAAAAAGGAATTGGGGGCAGGGGAGGTCAGACCACAGGAAGAGAGAAAGGAAGGGTGGCTGAGATGGCCACCAGAAGATGTGTCTGTCTCCTCTGAGACCAAACAACAGCCTACTCTGGGGTTAACTTGAACTAATTTTAGTCAGAACTCTCATCTCAGATAATGACTGAATAATGTCTAACCATTTATCATCCAAGGGCTAGAATCTAGAAACAAAATTATTTAGCAAACTGCAATGCAATAAAGTGAACGAAGGACAACACTGGAGTAAGCAACTTCTCCTGGATCTTACCTGGAAACCAGGAAATTTGTTTAAGTTATTCTTCCTGCTTTTCCACTTTCCTTTAATTTTGGCAAAACATATAGCACTTATTTTTGAAGATGGTAAAGCTAAAGTAAATGTGCTAGAAAACATAATGGTAGCATATGAATCATCCCAGGGGAGTTTCTACAGGTAAACTGTTTCTTGACAATTTAGACAAGATTCCTCCAATTTCCCCATTCCCTATTTGTATTTATCACCCACATCATCTTGCTATTTCACCTCTCTGGAACTGTGTGATACTGAGGTTTAATTAATGTCTTTTTCATGATATTCTGTAATCTTCCTAAGTTTTTTCCAACATACTTGTTTTTAAATTAACATTAGAAATATTATGAATTTTGTAGTACATAAATAATTAAGGTTACCTGGAAGACCATAAAAGACAAGTTTGATTAACATGAAATTTCAGTCACTCCATATCCTTAAACAAGTATGTTATATATGTGAGTATGTGTGCAGGTGTTCACCATAGGTTTCTTTAACATTTATCTTTTTTTTTTTTTTAGAGGAGAAAGAGAGAGAGAGAGAGAGAGAGAGAGAGAGAGAGAATTTTAGTGTTTATTTTTTAGTTTTTGGTGGACACAGCATCTTTGTTTGTATGTGGTACTGAGGATCGAACCCGGGCCACACACATGCCAGGCGGGCGCGCTACTGCTTGAGCCACATCCCCAGCCCAGCATTTATCTTTATGCAGTTTCTCCCCTAAGAGTGAAAACATCACTATAAATACAAGTAGGCTAACAACTTGGTATATCAAAGTTGACCTTGGTTTCTTATGTCTTGATAGGTAACCTACAGTAACATCTTTTTCTTCAGATATAGTGGTTTGGAATGCTTTTTTGGGGGGCGGGCAAGGTACTGAGGATTGAATCTAGGAGTGCTCTGAGTGCTCTAAGCTCCACTGAACTACATCCCAATTCTTTTTTTATTTTTTATTTCAAGACAGGGTATCACTAATGTTGCTGAGGCTGGCCTTGACTTTGCTATCCTTCTGCCTCAGCTTCCCAAGTCACTGGGATTACAGGCATGTATCACTATGCCCAGCCAGACTTATTAACAAAGTGAGAATTAAAACCTCTGTTTTGTTAATTTGGAAAATTTTCACCACCTAATGGTTTTTAAATGACTCTGTTTACATCACAGATTTTCTTTTAAATCCATATTTAAATATAATTTTGTTTAAAAGAAAATTTTATAATTTATAATTGCTACTTTGGTACTCTGATTATAGGGTCATCTCTATAATGTAACCATGTATTCTACGGTTTCCCACTTGGTGTCCTTGTCCCTCACTTCCAGTCTTCCCAGATCCATGCTCTTTCTCATCCACCCGCCCTCCAGGTTCTACCTGGGGCCCAGCTTTGCAGGATTAGTCAACAGAAAAAGGGACATTCTCTTCAAATGGCTATTACTAAAATGGCCCCTGGGGACGACCTAAGTAGGTCCAAATTACAAGAAGACTGGATTATTGTTTTACTTACTTTTTATCATACAGGACATAGAGAGAGACATAAGTAAAAGTACTGAATTCTGGTACTACACATAACGCCGCTCATAAATTCAAAGCAACAATCTTTTACATAGCTTCTTAGAGTTCACAGGCAATTTTCACCTGTATTATATATTTGATTTTTGCAAAGAACCTAGACCTTATTATCCCTCTCTAAAAATGAAGAAACTGTGACTCACCCAGGAAACCTCTTAACCCACACTATCCCTAAACCAAAACAAGGCCCTTTGAAGTGAGAGGGTGGGAAGTGGAGGGCTAGATAAAGCAGAGCCAGGACAGCAGGATGGTGAAGCAGAGTAAAGAGAAGGTTGCCAAAGGAAAGAAAACTGCTGCCAAAATATTAGAAATCATTGATGGCAAGTGTTGTGTGTTGATGGCAGGTCCCAACAGGGTAATTCAAATGATTGGACTAACCAAAATTTTTGCTTTTTTGAAATAATTCAGTCAGGGTTTTCCAGTGTTTCACTTCAAATATAAAATGAAGTCCCCACAGTGTTTCACTAATGCATGGGTTATTCAAGTTGAATTTAAAGGAAAATTAAGAATTAAGGTTACTTAGTTAAAAATCAAATTTCCACTTAATATATGTAAAAGCACAGTATCCTTGAAAACAAATAAACAAAAAATTCCATAAGCACAAGCAAGAAATTGTTTGGTAGAGAGACAAAAAAGTACACAAGAATATTTGTTTATTCTTTTTTTTTACTTTTCAACAAATGTTTATTGAATATTTACCAAGGACCAGAAATTATGCTAGAGAGAAGGATAAATAAGACATGGCCTCTTCTCCTGTAATGCTCATATCCAGGGAGATCCACACCATTAAGTGAGTAAGTGACTATAAAACACAGTCAGTGCTACAATAAAGTTATAAAGCAAGTTCCATGAACATACAAGAGAATGGAGCAGTTAATTCCATCTGGGAGGTTGGAGGAAGATTCCTTGAAGATAGGAACATTTTAGCTTCATCTGCATGTTTGCAGAAGTAAATGTTTTGAACAAATATGCTTGCTGAATGTAAATAAATGTGTTCACCATCAAGAAGAGAAAGGTAGGAACTTGTCTTTTCCTTCTAGGAAAAAAAAAAAGTGTCCCAGAAAAAGTTTGTCAGAGAATTCCTGTTGAAATAAGAGCCAAACCCAGCAAAGAGAACAATATAGAGAAAGTATTGGTAGCAGGTGGGTCAGGGCAGAGAAACGTTCTGGGTCAGAATTCATCCTAGGGAGAATTTGACTTTGAGGTAGGAGATGTCACCCTCACTCATTACCCAAGTACAAAAGTGAAAAAGTACAAAGCATTCAAAGCAATGACAAATAACAAAAGATATTTTTAAATGTCTGGGATTTAAAACTTATTCTCAAAAATATTTTTAACTTTATTGATCAGTTTTCAGAATAATGACTTGGTTCCCAAAAGTGACCAAGGAGCTATGCTTTAAAAATACTATTATTAACAGAGATTTGAACATACTTGATATTTTAGCCCATCTTTTATGTTTATGTGTAAGTATATATGTATGTATTAGTATAAATATTATAGCCACTAATTAATGTGTCACATTCTGGTAGAAACTGAAGTTTAAAACCATATTCCTCCACAAGATGCTAAGGAGCTCTTGAGATATTTTGAGATAGCTCCAGGCTCCATGGGATGAAGAAAGCCTTAAGAGAGTCTCATGAGTTCTGGTAAAAAAACACCAGTGAAATCTTGACTTGACTTTTTATCTACTAATGGTTATTAAAACAAACAAACAAACTTTTTTAAATTTTGTTTAAACAGCACCACTAATTTTTTATTGAAGCCTATCACTGAAAAGAATATTACTTACTAAGTTCCTAAATGTTCCAAAATTGACTTTTGTAAAACCTGGAACCCCAGTATATTACAATAGTGGCAAATATAAAATGCATCTGGAATATTAAGGATGAAGGTAAAGAAAAATCTTCACTGTTTGGACAAATAACAAAAAATATTTTTAAATGTCTGGGATTTTAAAATTGTTCTCAAAAATATTTTTAACTTTATTGATCAGTTTTCAGAATAATGACTTGGTTCCCAAAAATGACCAATGAGCTATGCTTTAAAAATACTATTATTAACAGATAGTTGAACATACTTGATATTTTAACCCATCTTATATGTTTATGTGTAAGTATATATGTATGTATTTGTATAAATAATATAGCAACAGTATTCAAGAATATTTTGGAAATAATCACCTATCATGCTCTACCCTAACACAGTTTTTCATTTTGGGGCTTATTTCCTTCTAAAATTATAGTTGCAAAAATAGTTTTCCAAATAATGTTTTTAACATTTTCATGATTTTTTTTAAAAAAGGTTGTTTTTTTTTTTTAAGAGAGAGATGAGAGAGAGAGAGAGAGAGAATTTTAATATTTATTTATTTTAGTTCTCGGCGGACACAACATCTTTGTTTGTATGTGGTGCTGAGGATCGAACCAGGGCTGCACGCATGCTAGGCGAGCATGCTACCGCTTGAGCCACATCCCCAGCCCCATTTTCATGATTTTTAATAGTCAAAGTAATTAGATGTTGATAGAGACTTTTGAAAGAGCATGTTGGATAATCACTAATATAAAGTGAACCAAAAAAAAAAAAACCCACTGGGTAGAATCAAAACTGAAGAACAAGGCCTGAATAATTGGAAATAACCAAGGGCCATGTTGGTGATTGTGCTATTATAAAGGCTAGTTCTTTATAGAGGTTATATTTTAATACTTTGGAAATGGATCAAAAGCAGAGGTCATAGTTGAAAGATCAGAGGTGAAGGAACAGGGAAAACATAATAATGAGCTTTTACTTTAATCACTTAATACACAAGTTTAAGTCTGATTTTCTTTAAACAAAGGACTATTATTTGAAGAACACCAAAAGACTGTGACAAAGAGAAGATTATTTGAAGTTTAAGTTCTAAACTCTTTTAAGGGTTTAAAGTATTATGAGGAGACCCTTTAAAACACACCACCACTGTTGGGAACTCAGCAAAAGTGAAATGAGGAGGAACCCTATTTTTAATACCTTTGAAAAGGAGATTCTGCCTTTAGAAGAGTTCTCCGGAGTTCACAGGTTGGAAAACCAGCCATTATAACTGGTTTTGCATCTGGCGATTTTAATAATCCTTAAGGGTGCATGATGAACCAGATGAACCCTTACAGGCACTTCCAGACCTGGAAGCCTATGATGTCCTTTCCAAAATGAATCCTTGATACACCACAAAGACCAGTTTGAAGTATCTGAGAACAGCTGAAATCTGTGCCCTTCTTTCAGTATCTTGCAGAATATTTTTGGCAAAAATAAATTTTTACTGTAAGCTTTATAAACGTAATGATAATCTGTGAGGTTGAATTCTGGAGGTAGCTGAGAGACAAATACACATTAATAAATCTATTAATCAAAATATTTCTTAGGTATCTAATCTTTTAAATGTCCCAATATTATAAATAGTGTAAAGTTTATGTCTACTTAAATACTTTCAAAATATAATTCATCTAGAAACTTCCCTTCAGATCCTTTAAATCTCTTGCTTTTTTACACAGAATATTAAAATGTTTTTAAGCTCCCAGGAAAGTTATCAGTTCAGTTCATTTGTAGACATAGGCTGAGCTTCATTTCAGTTAAGTGTGCAGAAACTATACTTTATCAAAGAGGTATGTAACTTTTGTTTACATATAAATGTTTCTATAGAAACACTTCTCACAAGGTTGAATGAAGAAAAGAAAATGTTCTACTTAATATGCATAGTGTAAGTCACTGAGGAATTTTATTTAACTTTACTACTGTCACTTTTTTTTTCCAGTACCAGGGATTGAATTCAGGGGCACTTGACCACTAAGCCACATTCCAGCACTATTTTGTATTTTATTTATTTAGAGACAGGGTCTCACTGAGTTGCTTAGTGCCTCATTCTTCCTAAGGCTAGCTTTGAACTCTAGATCCTCCTGTCTCAACCTCCCGAGCTATGTGTGTGCCACTGCACCTGGCCCACTTTGAGTTGCTTAAAGGCTTTCTCATACCTATACTGTGACAGGAGAGGCCTTCCGTGTGATATAGTACGTGGATTATACGTGGATTATAAGTGGAAACTAAAGCTTTATAAATAAGTGGATACAACAAGTCAAACTAAATATCTTCCCAGAAAAAAAAAAATCAGTGAGGTGAATAGAGAGCCTACAGCTTGGGAGCAAATTTTTTCCACTTGCACATCAGATAGAGCACTAATCTCTAGGATATATAAAGAACTCAAAAAGCTAAACACCAAATAACAAATAACCCAATCAATAAATGAGCCAAGGACCTGAACAGACACTTCTCAGAAGATGATATACAATCAATCAACAAATATAGGAAAAAATGTTCATCATTGCTAGCAATTACAGAAATGCAAATCAAAACTACTCTAAGATTTCATCTAAGTCCAGTCAGAATGGCACCTATTATGAATACAAACAACAATAAGTGTTGGCAAGGATGTACAGGAAAAGGTACACTCATACACTGCTGGTGGGACTGCAAATTGGTGCAGCAATCTGGAAAGCAGTATGGAGAGTTCTTGGAAAATTAGTAACGGAACCACCATTTGACCCAGCTTCTCCTCAGTCTATACGCAAAGGACTTAAAAACAGCATACTACAGGGACACAGCCAAATCAATGTTTATAGCAGCACAATTCACAATAGCTAAACTGTGGAACCAACATAGATGCCCTCCAATAGATGAATGGATAAAAAAAATGTGGCATATACACACGATGGAATATTACTCAGCAATAAAAGAGAATAAAGTCATGGCATTTGCAGGTAAATGGATGGAATTAGAGAAGATAATGCTAAGTGAAGTTAGTCAATCCCAAAAAACCAAATGCTGAATGTTTTCTCTGATATAAGGAGGCTGATTCATATCAGGGTTGGGAGGAGAAGCATGTGAAGATTAGACAAACTCTAGATAGGGCAGAGGTATTGGAGGGGAAGGGAGGAGGCATGGGGTTAGAAATGATGGTGGAATGTGATGGTCATTATTATCCAAAGTACATGTATGAAGACACAAATCGGAGTGAATATATTTTATATATAACCAGATTAAAAATTGTGCTCTATATGTGTAATATGAATTGTAATGCATTCTGCTGTCATATATAACAAATTAGAATAAAAAAGAAATTATTTGTTTTATGTATTGCTGGATTTCATAAAATAAAATTTTTACATCTTTTTTTATGATGAAAAAAAAAGAAAACATATCCTTCAGTCATAAGCATTTTCACAGAAGCATTTATGAGTGAAAATATATACTATCACGCATTAAAAATTAATCAATCATTAAATCTATTAACATTCAACTGAATCTGGTACATTGTGAAAAGTCTCCTGGAATTCTGGGTTAAAAGATGTCATTGATTTGCATAAAGTATAAATCTCTCAATTTAAATATATACTAAACATTGTAAAGAAATGTTTACCAAGTACTTCGTTACATTTTCAAGATAAAAAAAAATAAAAATTTCTCTTAAAAAGTGAACCTAGAAGTAAAATGGTGACTTACAAAAGATTGAGAGGGGTCAGTGGGAACAGGACCTGGAAAAAGGGTGGCTGGATTTGTGTACTGCCTGTGTCTGTGGAAAACTTACACTCCATTCCATTATTCTGTGTAATTAACATGCAGTCATAAAATTTGAATAAATAAATAAAAGCTTTTGGTCATTATTTTGACCAAAATTGATAGGAAGTTTATTTCAATTCTTTAAGATTGCTGATTTTTCACATAATTACACATACAGTAAATCTCAAATCATACTAAAAACAGCAATGAAAAAAAATTGATAACCAAATTTCTAGCCTTCTGTCCCCACCTACTGCTCCTCCCAGTGCCCCCAACAAAGTAAATGGCAGATCCAGCCTTACAGTTAGTTATTCAAGGCAAAGATCTCAAAGTCATCCTGGGTTCTCTCTTTTGCTCACTTCTCCTACCTAACCCATTAACAAGACGGTTCAGCTCTACTTACAGAGCAAATACAGGTCTCTGACAACCTCTCCATATCTCAGTTGCTATCAGTCGGTTTCCAGCCACTGTCCTTTCTTACCTTACCACAATAGCCTCCTAACTGGTGTCTTGGTTCTTGGCTTCTAGAAATATGCTGATATTCTCAGCATAGCAACCACAGTTATTTTTTTAATGTATATGCCAGACAATGACACTATCCTGCTCAAAACCTTCCAATGACTTCTCATCACAACCTCAGTAGAAGTCAAAATCCTCAAAAACTTAAAGGTCTACATGATATGAGTCTCCATTTCTCCTGTGACATTATCTCCAGTCCTCTCCCAAACCCATTCAGCTCTAGCTACACTGGCATATTCCAACTCAGGACCTTTGCACTTGCTGTTTCCTATTCCACCAGGTGCATTGCTTCCCCAAACAGCAACAGAGCTGGCTTCCTTTCATTTTCCCTTAATGTCAACTTCTCATACATGATTTAAAATAGCAAGCCCTCTTCCAAAGCCCTGATCCCTTTGCTCTAGAGCACTTGCATGTTTAATTTCTTTGTCTACTCTGTCTCCTACCTTAACTAGAATATGAACTGACTAAAAGAAGATATTTATGTCTGTTGGGTTCACTGCTAGGTTCTTGACTTCTAGAAAAATGAATAGCCTTAATAAATATTTGTAAATGAATGAATGAATAAATGAACTCTAATAAATCAAATTTTCAAAGCATTTAAAATTTTCTCACATCATAAAAGCGTGTATAAATTACTGGCTTCCCAAACCAGAGATCTTTTCTCTTTTCTCACAAATATTCATAGATGATCCTTCTTCCCATGTTCCCAATTTAAAAATTCACTGACCATCGTTAACATAGCTTCAAACTTACTATATTTCTCAAGTAAGAGTCAGGCTCAAAATTTCAATTTGGGTCACTCGTGTGTGTGTGTGTGTGTGTGTGTGTGTGTGTGAGAGAGAGAGAGAGAGAGAGAGAGAGAGAGAGAGAGAGAAACAGAGATATTGATTTGACTTATGGGCCCAAAAGAATCTATAAAGGGAAAAAAATACTTAACATTCAAAATTCTAAGTATACCTATCAATCCCCAACACTTTTGAGGTCATCTATTTCTATTTCTGGACATAGTTCAGAAAGAAGTAGAGTTTGAAAGAATATATATACATTAAGAGGCTAGATAATTTCCTTTCCCTCCATTTTGGGGGCCTGAATTGCCAGGCTAAGGTGACCTACAAGTTTGTCCTGACAAACATCAAACTTGAGGACAGGAGAGGCAGCACAGTTTTGCTTTCTTTCACAGTGACAAGCACTGAGCTCACACTAGGTATATTTTCATCAGTTTTTAATCTAGTCTTTATCACTGATCTTAAATAACTCATTAACCACACTGAATGTGTTTTCTACCTCTCTTCAGTCTAACATACATGCTACTGTTAAGATACTATTTTGCTTATTTCATCTATTTCATCGGAGTTTATCACACTTGCCATCCATGCTTAGTTTGGTGCTTTTGCTATTCTTTTTATTTTATTTTATTTTAGGTAATTGTAGATGGACAGCATGGCTTTATTTTATTTGTTTATTTTTATGTGGTGCTAAGGATGGATGCCTCACACATGCTGCCACTGAGCTACAGCCCTAGCCCAGGATTTTGCTATTCTTTGCATGAACAAAATGTCACTCAGATTTATTAGGGATGTTTTGGGAAGTATCCTTTAACTATTTTCACCTGTGTTGCAACCATCTCTCTGATGGCTCAGGTCTTAACTGGCTTTTCAGATTTATGATATTAATGATGGTGTTGCTCAAGAATTTGTGTTGCTTTTATAGCAGCGTCTGACTGTGCACTATTCCTGTTGTCTCAGTTTCTCCCACATTCCAAAGACAAAAATATGACTCAGGCCTGATCATTCGGGTGAATTCATCTGTTGGCCATAGTGAATTTTCAGATATGGGTATGTGAAGTCAGTCAGTTTACTCAAAGTAAATCACTTCAGTGACCTTTTAGCTATGACTTTTTAGGTGTGAGAATGTAAGCTAAAAAGTATTTAATCAGAACTTAGAAATCTACTTGAACATGGGTATATAAAGAGGAAAAAGGAATTGAAAGAATATAATGGCCATACTTGAAGCCAGTCCCTTAGATTTCTGAGTTGCACATGAACTAGTCATTTCTTTTCGGATTGCCTTTCTGTCTTATGTCTTGGTTGCTGAAAACTCAGAGTCCTGACTCACACACTTAAATTTATAACTAAGTAACCCAGGTATCTCTGAGGCAATAAACTCAAAAAGGTGGAACTATATTAAATATCTTGATTCATAAAAAGCATAATTGTATACAATAAATATTAAGTTTTTATTTATATTCTTTTTTATTGTAGAAATAGAGTGGTTTTGTTTTGTGCAACGTAATCTCACATATTCTAGTACTAAAATTCATAGGGGAAATTTTTACAAAATTTATCCTTAAAATTGATTATTTTTAACAATTATAATTTGTAATACCTTTATATTATTATAACCCAGATATCATGTCCTATATTTCAACTCCATAGCTTAATATGAAAAACCGTAATTAAATACCTAACCAACATTGATAATGTAATACCTAATTTAGGTCAAGTTTAAAATTGCTTCTAAGTTGACTATAATATTGTAGGACTAAATGGATGAATTAGATCTGAGGTTACCCACATAAAAAATCCAGACATATTATATTAATATTTGTCATATAATAATAACAAATAATACAAAATACTTACCAAAGACCTGGAACTATTCTAAGCACTTGACAGTCATTAACTTGTTGAATCTCTTTTGAGATGGATGCTACAATTTTATCAGTTTATAGAAGAGGAAACAAGTCCAATGCAGTGAAATAATTTACCCAGTGTCACACAAAGAGTAAGTACTATGCCCCAGATTAAAATCCAAGCAATCAGACCACAGAACTAGGATACTATACTCACATATACACAGGTGCTGCAAGAGAGCTCATTATAAACTCTGGAGTCAAGTTCCCATTCACTTTATGCAACTGTAGTTGTTTTCTTGCATGTGCACCTGATGTAAGCAGATGAAGACAGCCCTGGGGCAAGTAGACATGGGACAGTCTAAACACCAATGCCTATAAACATCAGGAATGAAATATAAGGCAGTCCAAATTACCTCTTACCAATAATGATTTGGTATTAATATGTTGCTTCACAGGAAACAACTGTGTTTAAGACCCCTATTAAAATAAAAAATTACTTCCTATATATATAATATAAACCTCAATTGATTTGAGGATTAGTTAATTATCTAGCTGGGTTCCTGAGGCAAACTTTTGAGAATTGCCATGTAAGAAAAGAGGGGGAACGTTTTGAGTTCTGCAAAAAAGCAAGAAGATGGATAATGTAAAATGTTTTGTAATACAATTTTATATTTATATTCCAAAAACTATATCCTATTTTATGAATGCTAAACTTTTCTAATCATTGACAGTCACACTATGAAGGATTCATAAGAAAAGGATTAATATTTACTGAATGTGAGAATGTGCTGCGTAATAGGTGATCCACACACATCTCTCACCCTCTTGGCTCCTTTCTCAAAAATCTTCTGGCTACCTGCTCCATTCTCTTGAGAATATCACTTAAATCTTTTTTAAAAAAATCTAAAATATGATAAATGCTACATTAGTGAAATTACCATTTATTTCTCATATTATCAATAAACTGAGGTTTTTAAGCACTAAGAATTAGAAAATCTTTTAATAGGCTTTAGATTACATGTAGGTATGAAAGTGTGACTACTATCAATAAATGTCTTCAAAACCTGCTCTGGTCAATCATAATTTTTATTAAATAATTAACACAAGAAAAATTCTAATGATTAAGCTCTTAATTTGGAGAAAAGAGAGTGCTACAAACTGAATGTTTGAGTCCTTCCCAAATTCATATGTTGAAATCCTCTCCTCTACTGGGAAAGTGTTAAAAAAACATGGAATATGATGAGGCCATGAAGGTAGAGCACTCGTAAATGTGATTGTGCCTTTATGAAAGAGACACCAGAGAACTCCCTCAGTCTTTGTGCCATGTGAGGACACAGCAAGAAGTGAGGTGTTCCTTTTTCTGCCCATGGGTACTGCCAAGAAAGCATCATTAAAGTCTCTCTTCCTACCTACTTGGCTAATGGCTCCCAGCAACTGCTGTCATGTCTAAATCAGAGTCCCCTAAAGAACCCAAACAGGTACGGAAGTTATTCATTGGGGGCTGAGCTTTGAAACAACTGATGAGAGTCTGAGAAGTCATTCTGAGCAATGGGGAACACTCACGGACTGTGTGGTAATGAAGACTCAAACACCAAGCTCTCCTGGGACTTTGGTTTGTCACGTCTGCCACTGTGGAGGCAGTGGATGTAGCCATGAATGCAAGACTACATAAGGTGGATGGAAGAGTTGTGGAACCAAAGAGAGCTGTCTTAAGAGAGAATGCTCAAAGACAAGGGGCCTACTAAACTGTGAAAAAGATTTTTGTTGGGCATTAAAGAAAACCCTGAAGAACACTACCTCTGAAATTATTTTGAACAATACAGGAAAATTGAAATTATTGAAATCATGACTGACCAAGGCAGTGGAAAGAAGAGGGGCTTTGCTTTTGTAAGTTTTGATGACCATGACTCTGTAGATAAGACTTTCATTCAGAAATACCATACTGTGAATGGCCACAATTATGAAGTGAGAAAAGTGTTGTCAAAGCTAGAGATGGCTAGTACTTCATCTAGCCAAAGAGGTCAAGGTGGTTTTGGAAACTTTGGTGGTGGTCTTGGAAATGGTTTTGGTGGAAATCATGGAGGAAACTTTAGTGGTCATGGTGGCTTTGGTGGCAGCCCGTAGTGGTGGTGGATATGGTAGCAGCAGGGATGGCTACAATGGATTTGGTAATGATGGAAGCAATTTTGGAGGTGGTGGGAGCTACAATAATTTTGGCAATTACAACAACCAATCATGAAATTTTGGACCCATGAAGGGTGGAAAGTTTGGAGGCAGAATCTCTGGACCTTTTGATGGTGGAGGTCAATATTTTGTCAAACCACAAAACCAAGGTGGCTATGGTAGTTCCCACAGCAGCAATAGCTATGGCAGTGGCAGAAGATTTTAATACTACCAGGAAACAAAGCTTAGCAGGAAAGTAGAACCAGAGAAGTGACAGGGAAGTTTACAACAGATTTGTGAACTCAGCCAAGCACAGTAGTGGCAGGGCCTAGCTGCTACAAAGAAGACATGATTTAAACAATACTCATATGTATGGGCAAAAAACTTGAGGACTATATTTGTGACTAATTGTATGACAGGATAACAGGTTGTTTTAGTTTCTGTTCTGTGGAAATTGTAAAGCATTCCAATAAAGTGTTTTAATGTAGACTTTTTTTTTGCACCCATGCTGTTGATTGCTAAATGTAATAGTCTGATCATGACACTGAATAAATGTGCCTTTTAAAAAATGTGCTGTGTAAAGTTAGTCTACGCTGAAGCCATCTTTGTAAAAGATGGTGTGAAGATAGAATTTATTCAGGATGATGCCAGGTTCAGAAACCTCGGTGCAATTGTGACTTTCTGAAGTTCACTACTGAAAGGGTCACCCAAGCACACCTGTAGAATTATTTAGTTATAAAAATGATTGTTGGTACATCCTATACAATATCTGCATTGAATAATGGAATCTGATAAGTAATAAATGGGACTAAAGCTTGTGTATCATCCATTATCATGTGTAATCAATAAACAATTTAATTCTCTTGAACAGAATGAAAACCATAAAAAAAGAAGGTGGTTTTCCATAAACCAGGAAGCAGGCACTCAGCAGACACTGAACTAAATGGTACTTTGATCTGACTCCATAACTTTAAGAAATAGGTATTTGTTATCTGTAAGCCATGCCATCCACTCTGTGGTAGCTTCTTATAGCAGCTGAAACATACTAAGACAGAGTTGGTTGGGTTAAGGAAAAATTATCTAAAGAATAAGACCAGAAACTGCATCTGCGAGAAGACACAGGGGAAATAAACATATAGGTGCAGGCAATGGTTCCCTCAGTAGGACTTCTATAGCTCAATAATACCCCAAATCAATAAATGGGCTGGCATCAAACTAAAATGCTTCTGCACAGAAAAGGAAGTAATAGCATAAAGAGAGAGCTGACAGAATGGAAGAAAAATCTTTGCCAGCTACTCTTCCACAGATGATTAACATCCAGAATATATAAAGAACTGGGAAAAACTTACCACCAAAAAAAAAAATGACAACAAAGAACTCAATCAATAAATGGGCAAGTAAACTAAACAGACACTTTTCAAGAGAAAAAGTACAAATGGCAAACAAATACATGAGAAAATTTTCAACATTGTTAGCCATCAGAGAAGTACAAATAAAATCACACTGAGCTTTCCTCTTGCTCCAGTTAGAATGCCAATCATCAAGAATTCAAATAACAATAAATGCTGGCAAGTATGTGGTGTGGAGGGGGGACACTTATACACTGTTGGTAGGAATATAAATTAGTATAGCCACTATGGAAGTCAGTATGGAGCTTCCTCAAAAGACTAGGAATGGAATCACCATATGATCCAGCTATAGCATTCCACAGTATTTATTCAAAAGAAAGTTTTAGCATATGGAAGCAATACATACATACTCATGTTTGTAGCAGCAAAACTCACAATAGTCAAGTTATTGAACCAGCCTAGGTGTCTGTCAACAGATTAATGAATAAAAGAAAATATGTCATATGTACACAATGGGGTTTTATTCAGCCTCAAAGAAGAACAAAATTATTTCATTTGCTGGAATATGGATAGAACTGGAAAACATCATAACTTCCCTGTTTATTAGTTGGAAGACATTTTTTATTTGTATGATATAAATTTAAGTCCCAGTGGAAAATGGCATGTAGAGAACACAATCAATAGGAGAAAAAACACAAAATAAAACAGTCTTTAAGGGATGGGTCATGAAGGCAGGGTGACTGACAACAAAAAAATAAGAATGAGAAAGGATATCGTGAGACTGGAGCAAAACCAAGAGAACATATGATGTCAAAAAATGAGGGGGAGAGAGTATTTTAAGACAAGTATTTTAAGACAAAGTATTTTAAGACAAATTTTTCTAATTTGGAATTAGAAAATTCCAAATTTCTAATGGAATTGAGCTACATCAAATTCCATTAGAAATTTGAAATTAGGAAAACCAAAGGGCTTCGTAAATTTTAGACCTGTTTTCCTTTCAATTTCTACTCAATTCCTAGGTGATCTCATCTTTTTTGTTTGTTTGTTTGTTTCAATGCCTTCTTCTAAATTATGCCTTCTTCTAAACTTACATATAACCACTCCTGTCCTCTCCTCTAATCTCTTGACTTGAACAGCCAACTCCTTATTCGACATCTACATTTGGATACTTAGCAAGCATCTTGAGTTCAACATGTAAAGTTTGGGCTCTTGTTTTTCATGCCTAATCCCACACCTGCTTCTTCCCTGGTTTCCCTATCTTAGTCAATGACACAATCATTCACTCAATTTCTCTAGTCAAAAACTTGGAAATACTATGATTCCTCTCTCATCAGCAAATTCTCTCAAGATTCTGTCAGTTCCTCCCATTTCCATTCCCATTGTTCCTTCTCTAACCCTATCCACTATCTTCTCCACATGGATCATTATATCAGTTTCCTAACTAGTTTCTTTGATTTTATTATTTCCCTGCCATCTATTCTCTATACAATAGTCATCCTAATGTTTCTAACATGTAAGTTAGATGATGCCCCACCCTTATCCAAATTCATTTAGATGTGTTCCATTACCCAAAGAATAGAATCTAAAGTCCTGAGCCTCCAGTCTGGACTAAATGGTATCAATATATCCATCCATTCTATCTCTATCACTATGTACAAAACAAACAAAAAACACTTAACAAAATTCATAAAAATGAGCAAAATTAGAGAAAGCTAGAGAAAAGAAAGCAGGCTGGTTAGAGACCTGAAGATTTGAAGAATGACCCGGCTGTCAATCTCTTAGGCTTTATTTCATTTTTTGTCCTGTGTATCCAAGAATGGGCTCTGGAAAGAGGCCAAAACCAAAACACCAACAAGCACATGCGCATGTGCACGCATACACACACAATCTCCTCAAAAAGATCCACTTTCTGTAGCCAAAGGTTAGAGGAAAAGGAAGTCTATCTAGCAGGACATAAACATTTTGACCACAATGTCTCTGTGTGAAAACCACACACATGCACCTTCTCCTCATTACTAGATGCTGCATCCTGAGACTGTTGGTAGTGCCTTGTCTTCTATCTCTGCTGTACAATATTGAAATGACGTTTCTCCTTCATCCAACTAGAAGAAGAAGCTACAGAATCCTGAGAAGACATCTGAGAAGCCCATCCATGTAACTCCAGAAACAACACAGCAAAGTGTTTGCAAATTAAGTGTTCTGTTTTGAAACACTAGAATTAGCTTGGTCTCTGGGAACCACACATATAGAGCAGCTCTGAATAACACTGCAAAGATTTCGAAAACTATATTGACATTTGAACCACAACCCACAAATGCAGTCTAGGATATGCATTCTTAATATAAACAGGCTAAATCCTTCATAAAATAAAATATTGAAATAGGAATCAGAATCTCATACCTAGTATCATAATGTTGAAAATACAATATAAAATTATTAATTATGGATAAAAATAAATATCTCAACTTGAATAAGAAAAGGAAAACTAAAACACATCTATGCTGAGAAGACACAGAAATGGGAATTATCTGTCAAGTTTGAAGCAGTCTGCGGGTGTAGCTCAGCGGTAGAGTGCTTGCTTAGCATGTGCAAGTCCCTGGGTTCAGTCCCCAGCACTGCAAAAAAAAAAAAGTGTGAAGCAGCTACTGTAAAGTGTTTCAATAAGAAATCATAAACTGGGCTGAGGTTGTGGTTCAGTGATAGACCACTCATCTGGCATGTGTGAAGCACTGGGTTCCATCCTCAGCACCACATAAAAATAAATAAATAAAGGCACTGTGTCCACCTACAACTTAAAATAAAATAAAATAAAGAAAAAGAAATCATAAACTGCAGGGTGCAGTGGTGCACATATATAATCTCAGTGGCCAGCTTCAGCAACTGAGCTTAGTCCCTAAGCAACTCAGTGAGACCCTATCTCTAAATAAAATTTTTTAAAAAGGGCTGAAGATGTGGCATAGTAGTTAAGAGCAGAAAAGAGATGACAGAGTTAAAAATCAGTGCATTTGAAGATATATTGGTAAAAACTATCCAATCTGAACTATAGAAAATATAGATTAAAATAAAATGAACAGAGCACAGAGACCCACAGAAAAATAATAAAAAGATGTAATATTTATATCTTCTAAGATCTAGAAGGAAAGAGAGAGAGAGAGAGTACAGAAGAGAGCAGGACTTTTAAAAATTTTATAGATAATGGCTAAAAACTTTCCAAATTTGTCCAAAGACATAAACCTACAGATTCAAGAAAGTAAGCAAAGTCCTAACACAATGAACTCAGGGAAATCCAGGTCCAAGTACATCATGCTTAAATTTTTGAAAACTAAATACTTAGAAGAATTCTTGAAGGCAGTTAGAGAAAGATGATATATTGCTTATAGTCAGCAAATTATTGGACTGACAAAGGATTTCACACCAGAAACTATGAAGTTCAGAAGAAAGTGGTACAACATTTATTACACGAGGAAAGAAAAAAAAAATCAATCCAGAACTCTATATCAATCAAATCTTTCTTCAGAAATGAAGATGTAATAAAAAGATATTCTCAGAATGAATCCAAGAATTTTTCACTGGCATACCTGTTCCAAAATAATGACTAAAGAAAAAAATTTTAAACAGAAAGGGGATGACAGAAGGGAAATCCAAAGCCCTTATAAAGGTATGGTCATTTGGTACCTGGTGCTTAACCCTCATCTTCTTGTATCTTTTCTTAGTGCACTCAGACAAGCCAGTTTCCTTGCCAGTCTTCCAACTCAACAAGCATGTTCTTTCTCCATGCCTTTCAATTTTTTTCCTCCCAGAAAGCTCTTACCCATGTTCTGTGAGACTACCTTTCTTTATTTCCTGTGTAAACCTCACCTCTTTAGGTGGGACTTTTCGGAGCACTATATCTACAATAGCATTTCCATTACTCTCTATTTTCCAATTCAGCTTTATTTTTTATTTATAACACTTATTACTTGACATTATGCACCTATTTATATTCTGTCTCTTCAGTGGAATTAGCACTTTGTCTTCTTTTTTCATGAATATATCTCCAGCAACTGAAATAATATTTAGCACATAGGAAGTCTCAAATCTTATATCACTGGAGATGTCTGAGAAACATTTTCCCTCCTGATAACAATTGACAAACAGGAGAACTTGTGTCTGTTTCTGGTGGCATTGGATAATAGCACAGTGTTAAATAAATATTTTTTCAATGATGAATTAATAAAAGTAAAATGTAAATTTGATTGCCTGTTTTCATGGGGGAAAGGATATAGAGAAAAATATGAGAAATAAAAATATAGCAGAAAACAGAGTCCAACCTAAGAAATGTTAAGGATGAAGGAAATTTCGGAGAATGTTAGTCAAAAGATACAAATTTTCAGCTTTAAGATCAATAAGACTAGAAACCTACTGTACAACATAGATGTGCAGGAAATGTGTTGAGAGTATATCTTAAGTAATCTTGCCACAAAATGTACTCATCATCACTATGAATGTTAGTCTGATTGTGGTAATCATTTTATAATGTGTGTGTGTGTATTATACATGTATTATAAGATCACCTTGTACCACTTGAATGCAAACCATTTTTTTCATTTATACCTCAATCAAATGGAAAAATATTGAGACAATAAGAAATAGGAAAAATAAAATATGGAAATTTAAAATAGAAAATAAAGATCCAACATAATAAAACTAAGGTGCTTCTAAGGAAGGAAACACAATATTTGAAATAGAATAAAGAACCAAAACCTGAACAAAAGATTATCTATAGGAAAAAATTGTTAAATTTAAAAAGAGAAGTCTGGGGCTGGGGATGTGGCTCAAGCGGTAGCGCGCTCTCCTGGCATGCGTGCGGCCCGGGTTGGATCCTCAGCACCACATACAAACAAAGGTGTTGTGTCCGCTGAAAACTAAGAAATAAATATTAAAATTCTCTCTCTCTCTCTCTCTCTCTCTCTCTCTCTCTCTCTCTCTTAAAAAAAAAGAGAAGTGTGACCATGCAAATAAAATGGATTTGTGGTATTCAGAAGAAATCAATTAATACACAACAAGATCAGGAGAAATATCAGAAGAAATTTACTTAAATGTAGGCAAAAAGAAAAATTCCTACAAGCCTTCAGAAAGGAAAAGACTTACTTAACAATAAATGATCAATTTGGTCTCAGAGTTTTCATTGTCCGTGTGTTGTATTTTTCCCTCATTAATATCCAGAAGCCAGTGAAGCAACATCTATATATTTTGAGGCAAAACATCTATGATCCATGAATATTGTATTCAATGGTATTATCTTTTCATGTGTGAAACACAAAGATATTCTTGAAATGAAATTAAAATTTCTGTATTTCTCTAAAAATTTACCTGAAATTGTTCTCTAGATGATTAAAAATTGTATCAAACAAAGATCTCAATAACTATAAATATATATGTAAGACATTTTTTGTTGTAAACCAACTGCCATTTTCTTCTTGCCAACAAAAACTCTGATATAAATCAACCTAGATCATTCACCAGTTACAGGGGATTATTTATGTGGGTTGAGTCAATCATGATAATACCATCCCCATTTGCCAGACATGAGCCGAAATCTAGACAATGAAATACAAGGAGTATATACTAGGGATTTCTGAGAATATTTTACTTTTTGATAAAAATTGACAAAAGGAAAACTTACTGCTTCTAGTGGCAGTGGGTGATGGCATGATACCTGGAACTACAGCCACTGTATTACAACCAATGAAGGCATAAGGTCTGATACAAAAAAGAATATATGCCTGAAATAAGAACACAAAGACTCTTGATTATATCATATCACTGTGTCAGTGAGTGAAGCAGCTCTGAACTCTAATGCTGGGTTGCTTTTTCTATGAGAGCAAATTTCTTATCATTTAAGTCTCTTTAGTTGCAGATTATTGTCATTGACAGCTGAAATTACCCTAACTGATGCAAGATTTTGGCTTTATTTTTCCTCCTAAAACCCTTTCTGAAGAAAATTGATATATGTAGAAAAATTTATTTATGAAAGTGTTTGTTATTGTATTATCACAATTACTTACAATAGTGGAAAACAAAACATATGAATATAAGAGAATATCCAAGTGGTTTTGCAGCCATTAAATTTATGCTCTGAACTATCTTAACATGGGATGTCATAATGTTAACTAAAATTAAAATGCAAAATATTTTAAAATCCATTTAAAGTCTAGTGGGAAATATACTAAAATGTAGTCTTTGTAGATGTGTAATAGTATTATAAATTTTTTTGTTTTTTATGCTTTTTTCAATTAACATAATTACCTATAATGATATATATGGTTTTTATAAAAATAAGCTAAAAACATTTTCAAGATTATAATTTTGAAGCTTATATGGAAACACTTCAGAAATATTTCAGCAATATTAGCAACTAAAAAAGTATAGATTTTTACTAACAATTCTTGAAGATACTTATTCATCTCCATGGGCTGGGGACATAGCTCAGTTGGTAGAATTCTTGCCTCACATGCACAAGGTCCTGGATTCAATCCCCAGCACCACACACACACACACACACACAAAATAAAAAAATAAATAAAATAACTTATTCATCTCCATGGTAATCTATACACCAAAATAACCACACCCTTTTGTGTTAAAGTAAGATTATATGTTTACGTATATATCTAATATTGCTTACATTGAACATGGATAAAATATAAAGCTGAATCTGTCTTTTCCCCTCAACAAAATGAATCACTTTCATTTACAAGCATTATTCTTTCTTTACTTCTATTATACAATTAGTATATGCTAATTACAATGCAACTAAAATCAGAAACAATGAAATATATTCTAATATCCTATTCGATTAAAAAGTAAATTGTCAAGTGAAAGAATCCAATCTGAAAAGGTTATATGCTGGGAGCCATTAGCCAAGTAGGTATGACAATTTCCTTGCCAGCGTACCCCATGTTGCAGTGACATTGAATGTAGGTGACCTTGCTCAAGGACCAAGGCGGATTAGGGCGTTCCGGGTTTAGGTTCCAGGTTTAAGGTTTAAGATTATTCCTGCTGGGAATAGGGCATATCCTGCTGCCTAAGTTCCCCTTGAGTTCTCACGGGATTCAGACAGTATATTTTGGGAGACAGAAGCCCAGTGAAGGAGAATTTGGGAGAGAACGTGGATTTGGGCAGAGAACGTGGATTTCCCCAGAACGTGATTGTAGACGGCTGGTGTGAGTTCGGGAATAAAGAGTTGCTGTTTGAATCTACAAGCTGTGTGGTGGCTCGTGATTGTGTGCCCAGCCAGACTGCGGCATTTGTGCCCAGCCAGACTGTGGCATTTGGTGGCCCGTACGGGGAACTTCTGAAGCTTAAAGGTAAGTGAAATTTCTCACCCCTGAGGAAGAGCGAAAGAATGGGTGACCAATTCAAAAAACAATGTGTTATTGTTTTGATTTATTTTGTTTTTATTTCAAGTTGCCTGTTCCTAGAACTTTCTCAGGCAAACTGGGGAAAATGGTTGACTCAAGGTTTGAAGTTGTTTGCCTCCGAGCAAGAGAAATTGTTAGAGGAAGGAGGCACCCCAGTGAGACCAAGAACAATTAGGGCATATGTTGATACAATACAAAAATGTAGCCCATGGCTTTTTAAAGACAAGTTATTAAGTATATCAATGGGACCATCATGGTATCCTGTAGAAGGATTTTTC
>NW_025999925.1:15111014-15137127 GCF_001458135.2 Marmota marmota marmota
CATGTTGCAGTGACATTGAATGTAGGTGACCTTGCTCAAGGACCAAGGCGGATTAGGGCGTTCCGGGTTTAGGTTCCAGGTTTAAGGTTTAAGATTGTTCCTGCTGGGAATAGGGCATATCCTGCTGCCTAAGTTCCCCTTGAGTTCTCACGGGATTCAGACAGTATATTTTGGGAGACAGAAGCCCAGTGAAGGAGAATTTGGGAGAGAACGTGGATTTGGGCAGAGAACGTGGATTTCCCCAGAACGTGATTGTAGACGGCTGGTGTGAGTTCGGGAATAAAGAGTTGCTGTTTGAATCTACAAGCTGTGTGGTGGCTCGTGATTGTGTGCCCAGCCAGACTGCGGCATTTGTGCCCAGCCAGACTGCGGCAGTTATATACTTTGTCATTCCATTCATAACACATTATGCAAAAGCCAAAATATAGAAATAATACATAATGTATAGAAATAATACATACTTGTCAGAGATTTCGGCCCAAAGGGGAGAGTTTATTAAGAACAGGGAATGTTTTAGGAGGTGGTGATACTATTGCAATGATGAATCCATGATATTACACAATGTCAAAACCTATAGAACATTACAGAACCAAAAATGGACATTAATATATGCAAACATTTTTAAAAATCATTTGGAAGGAATGCAGAGTGTGGCAAAATAATCTAACTATATTACAAATGCAAGAAACAACCTCACTGAAAGGAATGGGAGAAAAGGTGTTGACCTAAGTTACTTAGGAATGGAATCTATCAGACCAAAGGCAAAGGAATTGAACACAAATACTGCACTCTACTTGGTAAAGTGGTACAGATATTATACACACATACTGGAATTGAAAAATTAAATAAATGGATGACAAATAGGAGAAGGCACATTTCTCACATTGGGATAGGAGATTACAGATAAGCAAAAGGGAAATGGCTAAAATGATCTTTGTAGCAATGGATCAAAACTGAAGACATTAGTAGGACTTTCTGTTAGGTTAATACAGATACTGATGGAAACATACAAAAATTTATAAATATGTGGAAATATAGAGGTTAACATACACACATATATTGTCTTACATTTTTAGCTAAGAGAGCCTAGAAGCAATGACATTTCAGTAACAATAAGCACAACTGGTCCCTAAATTTTGGTTTCCAATACCATTTTCCAATAAAAGAATCTCAGCTCCTTGGAGGAATGTTTGAATCTAGAACTCAGGCAGAAAAAAAGATGATCCTAGATCATCAGGGAGTGCTGATAATTACACTATGTTACATACAATACATACATACACCCACCCCCCCACACACACACACAGATGAGGTATGTCAAGGGAAACAGAAGACAAGTGAAAGAGCCACCATGGCCAAAGCTGGAACATTTGAGCAATAAAATAAAGTACAACAAATAAAGTTCTATTGAATTATGTTTCTCTCATTTACTAAAATACTATCAAAATGTTCTATCTATTCATTTATTCAGTAATTTCCAATAATATATATACACAAATGTTTATATATTTACAATATGCATACATTTAGATTATGTATAAATTATTGAAATTATAGAAAAAAAATGAAAAATGGGAAATATAAACAATTCTCCCATGCAGAAAAATTCCAAATTATTTATGTAGATACTCCAACTACAAAGACATGAAGCATAATTTCCCACCCTCTACGTGTGAGATGCACTTTGTCACTATCTTTCAAATGGAACAATATGGAAAGAAAAGAAAAAGCTTAACTTTACAGTGAAGAAACCTGATGAACACTACCCCAGCCAGGTGATTGAGGTTAAAGTCCACAATGATAGATCACATTGATAGTATGCATCCTTGATATAACATAATGAGAAAGCCTTTGTGATCATTCTTTTTTTTATGAGCTCAGAGCTCACATACATACTGTGTTATTGATTTTTTTTAAAGTGGTGCTGAGGATTGAACCCAGTGCCTCACACATGCGAGACAAGCTCTCTACCATTGAGCCACAATCCTAGCCCCTGTGATAATTCTTCCCAAATCCATAACTATAATCTAATGATAAGAAAAATAACAAAACAATCCCAATCAAGAAATATGCTACAAGATGCCTAATAAATACTTTTCAAAACTGTGGAGTTCCTCAAACAAACAAACAAGTCTAAAAAATTGTTACAGCTAAGGAAAGCCTAAGAAAACAGAATGTAATGTGGTATCCTGAATGGGATCCTGTATTCCAGTAAGAACTTAGAGAAGCTGATCAACTATGGACTTTAGCTAATAATAATGTGTCACTATTGGTTTATTAATTTTGATGAATGCATCATACTAATAGTACAATATATTACATACGGTAATAGTCTAAAATATTAATAATAAGGAAAACTGTGGAGTCTATGGAAACTCTCTGTACTACCTTCACCATTTTTATGTAAAGCTGAACTATTCTAAAAATCTGACGTTTATTGTTTTTAAGTGATTAGTAATTTCAGCCAAATGTTTTTTCCCTGAGACTGGCAGATGGTATTGTTAGAAAACTCCTGAACTCAGAGTTAATACCAAAGTTTTCTGTCAAGAAATCTATTTGGCATAAAGGACACTCAACCATAGATTCTGACTGTGCCACAGAGCAACCACCTGGCTTTGGGACCTGGCTCAGAATCCTCAGTTTTACAATGAAGAGCTGAATCAATGATCGATGAGGTGTAGCTCTTTAAAATTCTAGCATTTTTTAATAAAGCTAAATTCAAATTCTGTTTGAACCACTTCCTGCCTTGTTTCTCAAAAAGTCTTTTGACCTCCGCTGATCTCAGTTTTAAAATAATAAGACTAAAATAAAGCATCTTTGCGTACGTTTCCAGATCTAAAAATCCTCACCAAGCATGTTTTCCTAATATGGCTTTCAACTTCAAGTTTACTCTACCAAACAGAATCACTTCCTAAAACTACCATTTTATTTTAGGCCATAATTTTGACTGAAAGTTTCAGTAGGACAAAGACTAGTTCTGTTTTGCTCATAGAAGTTCCTAGGGCTGAGGATAGAATTTGAAAGTTAAAAGGCACTGAATAAGTACTTGTGCAATGAAAACTGAATGCTTAATTTTCAAATTCATACTTGAAATAAAGAGAAAACAAGACTACAGCTCTCCAAACAAAAACACCCAGAATGAAAGGACTAAGATGGTTTATCCATCAAAGAAAAGAGCCCTTATAATAGTAACAATATCATCTGCTGAAAAATCAATCATTCTGAAAACTAGCTCTTTACAAAGCAGGGCTACTAATAGAGCTATTAATTCCTTATCACTTTTTCATGAAGGCAGAGCAATTAAGAGAGAAAACATTCAGAAGAAAAATACAATCTACAGAGCCCTAGCCCTATTCATAAACACTATCAGTTATTTCTGCACAAACTTTGCTAGAGGAACACAAAAGAATAAAGTAATATTTTCCATGAGAAAAATATGGACTGAAGGAAGATATCTGATGTATAGTTTAATTGATTTGAGGGCAAACATACTGGTAGTGGAACTGATGCATGACGTTTGAAGTAAAGAGAAGGAGTATTATAAAGAGAGTATGGAAGAAAGAAAACTTTCAGTTTTGCTACAAATATTTTCACTGAATCTATTTTAGATTTTGGCTTCTAACAGCATTCTTGAAGTGTAAGCCTTGACCTGATCTCTTGCATCAGAATGGCAAGGGGTGACTGAGAAAAATATATATATACCTGAAGTCCACCACTGACCTACGGAATCAGAATCAAAAAGGAAGAGGCCCAGAATCTGAATTCTTAATAAGCTACCCAGGTGATTCTTACTCATAGTACTTGAGAACAATTACTGCAGAGTTGTAATGATCTCTCTAGGGAAAGAAAGTTCTTTTTACACCAGACATATATCTATCTCAGATGTTTGGGATATGATTCAGTGTCCTGGGAGAAATGAATAGCCAAATACCTTCTGTAATATTGTTAGCATAGAAAATAAAATTATAATAGAAAAGATTAATTTGAGGTTAATTTAAGTTCACAGAGATAAAGGAGGGCATTTTAACTGTAAAAGATGGGTCCTATTTGAATGAGTGGATCCTCCTTGGGGAGGAGGTGTGCCCTTGAGGACTATATCTTGTCCCTGGCCCTCTTTCCCTGCTTCCTGGCTATTATAAGCTGAGTAGCTTTCCTCTGACCCACCCTTTTTCCATGATATTCTGCCTCACCTAGGCCCAAATCAATGATCTACTGGACCATGAACTGAGATCTCTGAGTCTGTGAGCCAAAATAATTCTTTCCTCCTTTAAGTTGTTCATGTCAGGTATTTCAGTCACAGTGAGGAAAAACTGACTAATACAACAATTATGATAAAATATTTAATAAGCCTGAAAAAAAGGAGGGCATTTTATTTCTAGCTCACAGTGAAACTTACCACTATGGCAAAGAAAAAGTAATTTTCCAAGATCTGGCACATAAGCCTTAAAATATTTAGTCCTAGTTTGAATGAAATTAAACCACAAGCTTGACTTGAATTCATTCATTCTTTCATTGTGACTGAACAAATATTATATCTTAAGTGGTTTAATTTGAGTGGTTAAATGATTTAATTTGAGGATACAGAGTTAGAATGAGAAAGAAGTGAAATTAGGTTGGTGCGTGTGTGCACACGGAGGCTCCCATGCATACCTATGAAGACAAACTTTCTAGAGAAAGATCAACTTGCTCTTTGATTTAGTTTCACCTTAAATATCACTTAGCAAGTAATGATATTATCACAAATGGCACTTAGGACTCATGGAAACATTTAATTCATACAAACTTATTCATTGTTGGGTTGGAAATATAGGTATGTAACTTTGATTGAATTCAACACTTCTAAGTGAGTAGGTAAATTAAGTAGAGGCTGAAATTCCTGGAAAAGGAATTTTGACCAAAGAATAAATTTTTCCCCTAGTTCTTGGATGTTGAAAGGCAATATTGGAATTATTATAATTACAGTAATTCAAGAAAGGAGTCTAATTGATGCCTTTAAGCTTGGGTGGTGATACCACATAAAACTGCTTCATACAATGGAAACACAATAATAGGTGCAAACAATATGCAAATATAAGCCATAGAAAGCAAACCTTTGGAATCAAGTTTACTTGCTCTTTGCAGAAATTCTTGTATTGTTATAAAAAAATCAAACACTGAAAGACAGATAATAAAGTTTTAATAAAATAGTTCAGTAGTACTGAATTTGTTAATAGAATTTTAGAAGTTCAACTTGACTTTTCTAAAAATTGTGCTTTTGTATTGAGATCCTAGTATTTTTCATTCCTGGTTATGCTAGTGTACCTGTTCAAGAAAGAGAGTTTACATCATCTGTTATTGATGGAAGTTGAAAGAACCACAATAATTTTGAAGGGTAGTTTTGCTGGGCCCCTCAAATTTTCAAATACGCATGCCCTTTGTTGCCACAGTTCTACTTTTAAACATTGATCTTTCATAATTAATTTGCATACATGCAAAATGTTAGGTGTGTAAAAATGTTATGCATTGCAACATTATTTTTAACACTGAAGAACTAGAAATAACTTATATTCACATCAGTAGGAAACCTATTAAATATATAATGGAGCTGGGCACTAATGGGTACAGATGTCTATTATTTTCATTAATTTATTCTCTACTCTTGTTTGGATGTCAAACATTTTGTAATGCAAATAATCTTTAAAATCTTAATCTAAAAAATTTATTAATAAAAAAAAATAATAAATTATGATACAGTAGTTCTGTGGAATTCCATGCCACCCTAAGAGAATGTATAAACCATGTACATTCACCTGAAATTATAATAATGATACAATGTCAAGCAAATTATAGAAGATGTACAGTGATTTATTCATGTAAACCTTGTATGTGGGAAGAAGAGGAGTGGGAATAAAAAATATCAGCAAGATATATACCAAAGTGTTTATGATGGCTATACTGGGTTTGGGATTGGAGGGTGTGAGAGCAGACTAGTAGGATTTCAACTTTATATTCTATAGACTTTTCCTTACTTCTATTTTGAATCTTTTTTATAAATTAAAAGGAGGGAAAATAGTGGATTCTGGGAATTTGTCAATGTACATTTGCCCTAAAACAAATTAGTTTCATTTGCTGAGAAGAAACTTTTTAGTTTGAGTCCATCCCATTTATTGATTCTTGACTTTAATTCTTACACAAAAGGAGTCTTATTAAGAAAGTTGGGGGCTGGGGATGTGGCTCAAGCGGTAGCGCGCTCACCTGCCAAGTGTGCGGCCCGGGTTCGATCCTCAGCACCACATACAAACAAAGATGTTGTGTCCGCCGAAAACTAAAAAATAAATATTAAAAAATTCTCTCTCTCTCTGTCTCTCTCTCTCTTTAAAAAAAAAAAAAAAAAAAAAGAAAGTTGGGGCCTAATTCCACATGATGGAGATTAGGGACTACTTTTTCTTCTATTAGATGAAGGGTCTCTGGTTTTATACCTAAGTCCTTGATCCATTTTGAGTTGAGTTGTGCATGGTGAGAGATAGGGGTTTAATTTCATTTTGTTACATATGGATTTCCAGTTTTCCCAGCACCAAAGAAACAATATGTGAAGTATAAATAGAGAGCCTACATCTTGGGAGCAAATATTTATCCCTCACACATCAGAAAGAGCACTAATCTCTAGGGTATATAAAGAACTCAAAAAGCTAAGCAGCAAAAAACAAAACAAACAAAAAACCCCACAAATAACCCATCAATAAATGGGCCAAGGACATGAACAGACATTTCTCAGAAGATGATATACAATCAGTCAACAAATATATGAGAAAATGTTCATCATTGCTAGCAATTATAGAAATGCAAATCAAAACTACTCTAAGATTTTACCTCACTCCAGTCAGAATGGCAGCTATTATGAAGACAAACAGCAATAAGTGGGGAGGATGTGGGGAAAAAGGCACACTCATACATTGCTGGTGGGACTGCAAATTGGTGCAGCCAATATGGAAAGCAGTATGGAGATTTCTGGAAAATTGCGAATGGAACCACCATTTGACCTAGCTATCCCTCTCCTCGGTCTATACCCAAAGGACTTAACAACAGCATACTACAGGGACACAGTCATATCAATGTTTAATAGCAGCACAATTCACAATAGCTAAACTGTGGAACCAAACTAGATGCTCTTCAATAGATGAATGGATAAAAAAAAATGTGGCATATATATGCAATGGAATATTACTCAGTATTGAAAGGGAAAAAATCATGGTATTTGCAGATAAATAGATGGAGTTAGAGAAGATAATTCTAAGTGAAGTTAGCCAATCCCAAAAAACCAAATGCCGAATGTTTTCTCTGATGTAAGGAGGCTGATTAATAGTGAGATAGGGAGAGGGAGCGTGGGAGAAATAGACAAACTCTAGATAGGGCAGAGAGGTTGGAGGGGAAAGGAAGGGGCATGGGGTTAGAAATGATGGTGGAATGTGATGGTCATTATTATCTAAAGTACATGTATGAAGACACGAATTGGTGTGAATATACTTTATATATAACAGAAATATGAAAAATTGTGTTCTGTATGTGTAATAAGAATTGTAATGCATTCTGTTGTCATACATAAATTTAAAAATTAATTTAAAAAATTAGTTTCAGAGAACTTAGAATAAAAATAATTTCAATAAAATAATAATTTGTAAACTACGATGTATACTATTGTAAACTGATAGGACATGTGAAAAAAGTTTGATATGGATTAAACATTATTCATTTATAACTTATTTTGTTATGGTTATAGCATTGTTGTGGTAAAATTATATACATTGAATTTCTAAGTGTTGTTAACAAAACTAATGAATCAATCACTTAAAAGCACCCATTATCTATAAATTATACTTAAATGTAAATTTTATTTCAATCGAACACAATGGACACTGGACAAGAAACTGCAGTAAGAAGCAAGAAAATACTTAAGTATTTTCAGATAAAAGTAATTTCAGATTAAAAAAGTATAACTTTCGAGATAGGTGGTCTTTCCATACATCCTCCAGGTAATAGTTTTAACTGGCATTTTCCTGTGAGAGATCTCTTCCGTGATAGCATCATGTAGGATAATTCTTTTCATACATCTATCTCTTCCTTTCCAGAATCTGATACATAGAAATGCTTAATACTTCATTAAATTGATTTTTCTCTGCTCCTGTAATTTGAACTTTTTTTTGCGGGGGGTGGGGGGGCGGCAGGAGATTGAACTCAAGGGCACTTGACCACTGAGCCACATCCCCATGCCTTTTTTGTATTTTATTTAGAGACAGGGTCTCACTGATTTGCTTAGCGCCACTGTGCCTGGTATAAGTTGAATTTTATATCCTCTTTTGACATGAACTCTTCTTAAAGGATGTTTGATCCCAACTTCTTTAATATTTCATTGTAAGTTAAGACTGGATCTTGACCTAAAAGCTTTAAATTCTGAACTCCAAAATTACATTTTCATAGTTCAGTTACAAATTTGGTTAACACAGGGTGAAGGACGTCATGCCATATAGTGCTGTTGCATTGCTCTCTATTCTTGGCCACACTTACCTTCCTCCTCTCTTACATATAACAAGCTCTTTTACCCCCACTTCACTTGTTCTCCCTTGCACCCACATCTCTAAACTTTCTAAGCAAAATCATCAACCAATTTAAAGTAGCTCCCATCTCATCTCTCTTTTTACCTCACCCTGTCTTACTATCTTCAAAGCCTTTATTGATTACCTGAAATCATTTTGTTTGTTTATCAGGTACCTTTCATATTGACTAACTCCTTTTTACCCCTGATTACATGAAAATTCTATAACATCAGGAGCCTTTCCTATATGGCTTAGTTTTGAATTCTCTATGCCTAGAATAGTGCAGTACTCACAGAAGGCATAAAAATATTTGAAAATGCATATATATCAAATAGCAAGCACATGTCAACATTAAATCCCTTCCTTGGTTCCTTCAATTCCTATCATGATAGATTCCACAGGATACATCTGCTAGAAACACTGCATTAACAATCAGAACACAGCATACATTTAATCAGCTTCCTAATTTAGAAAACTGGTATACACTATCCTCTTACTTTAGAAGGTTATCATGAGAATAAAATAAAGACAACAAATTCTTGATTGTATATGGATGCAGGAGCCTCCTCAGTTGGCTCATTCACTGAAAAACTGAATGACTTCAATGTATACCCAAAATAGATACCAACTATGACTTCAAACTACGTGGCTTTGTGGGATTTGGGGAAGGTGGTTGGTAAAACTTTTTAAAAAATGTGCTGTGTATCAAGAAACATAAGATAAAATAAGTGATTAACTTTCCTTAATACATAACCTCTTGTATATACATGTGGCTTAATAAGCAGTATAGGCACGGAGAAAAGCTGTAGCTCTCCTCAATCAGAAAAATGAAGTCATTTGTAAATAATAAATCAAGAATGCACACCAAAACTGCTTGGATAATTCTACTTCCAAGTGTAAAAACCATATCATCTACACCATTGACTGAGTATTTACCAACACAGAAAACAATGAATTTTGAACCAAGTCAATATGATTTGCTTTTTAAAATAATTAAATTTTACAGGGCCCAGTGGCACACTGTAATCCCAATGGCTTGGGAGGCTGAGGCAGGAGAATGGCAAGTTCAAAGCCAGCCTCAGCAAAAGCGAGTCGCTAAGCAACTCAGTGAGACCCTGTCTCTAAATAAAATACAAAATAGGACCAGGAATGTGGCTCAGTGAGAGTTCAATCCCGGTTACCCCTCCCCACACCTGTGCAGCAAAAAAATAACTAATTAATTAAAATACCTAAATTTCTTGAATAATTTAAATGAAAGTTTTGATCAAAGATAATAAATTAGAGTTTGATACTATTTATTTGTACTACATAGGCAAATGTGTGACTTTGTAGCTTAAAAAAAGTCGGAAAAACATTCTGATCTTGTATGTCTAATGTCCCATCAAATCCAGTGGCAAATAGGATGGTATGTAGAGGATAATGGCAGACAAAATTAGAGTTGATTTGGCATCATATGCCCTGGACAAGAAGAATGACAAAAATAGCATATCCTGGCAGTGTCTAATAGAAAAAAATTAACGTCCATGCTATGAATGCTCCACAGCCAAAATGGAGTAGTCCATTTTAATTTTCAGAGGAATTTGGTGAACAAATGACTAGATATCCACCAAACCTTGGTACTAATGAAAAATACAGTGCATTCTGAGAAAATCAATATATAGTTTGCCTGAAGGTTTCCCAAAGGAAACATTCAGTTATTGAGGTTTAAAATACGTTAGCCCCAGAATAATAAAATTCTTGAATTGCAGGCGTTTGCAAGAACAGCAAAGGGGTTAAAGACATTTTATATTTTATCAAAGCTCTAAAACTGCTGTGCAGAGTTTTTATGCATTTCATATTTTTCCTTGCTGCTTCTTCATGCAAAAGCCTTCACCAATTCCTCAGAGCATTACTTTACTGTTTAGACCATCTTAATTTGCTCTTCAAATAAAATATCCTCAGTCCCACTTCTACCTGTCTTCTGCAGGTTCACAGGGTCACAGACAATTGGGATGGGGGAATCAGGACCCTATCTTGAGGAACAGATATTTGTCACAATATATCAATATTGTTTTTGTTTTTAGTTTGGAAATTAAGTACTTTTTCGCAAAGCCATTTCCAGCTTTAATTTTAGTTATGAATTTCATTTTGTTTAATGACATGAAGGAAAGTGGGGGATTCACTATTTTTAAAAATGCAACTGAAATGTCAACATATAAAGGATTGAGATTGTCATTGGAGGGGGAAAAATACTGAAATATAGGTTGAAAACTTAGCAGCTCAATTTAGATTAAATCATAAAATTAATTCAGGAATTAATCTAATTTGACCTTAGCAGTTTATATTTGAATTAATTCTTCAGTGTTTGTTCAAAAATCATGACCTGAAATTCTTCTAAGGGCGGACATTATCTTGAAAATAAACCAGGCAAGAAAGTTCAGTACATGGAACATGCTACTTTTTCCTTCTTCAACCTAATTGCAAAGCTATCAGTAGTCAAAGGAATGAATAAAGCCAAGTATTTGTGAAACAAAAAAAAACTAATTTAATAAAACCAATACTAAATTCAGAACCAAAGTTATTTAAAAGTAGTACTAATTTAATAAAAGTTTTTCTCTAATTAAAAAAAATGAGGATCCTAACAAATCTATTTTTGTCTTCTGCAAATATTATGGCATTGAAACGGTCTTGAGAAAGGAGTCTACAAAGTTAGTTTCATAATTATTTTTTACTACTCACTTACAGTCTTGTAATCCATTAAATCACAAGCAAAAACATTAGGAGTGTCACATTCAGAACTTATTACCAAAAAACAATTCATTATAATTTTCATAGTAGCTCTAAGCCACTTATTCTGATTTCTTATTCCTGAACACCTCAGAATATCCAAAAGTTAGTTGGTATTATGAAAATTCCTTACTCTTCCAAAACAAAATTTTAGTTCATTCTAATAAAAAAACAAAATACAGCATATGGCCATTTAGCCATGGACTGTGACCACAAAGACGGAGTGTTGTAGCTAGAAAGAGATTGAGTAGAACTGTTCCAATTGTTATTTTCAGTAGAGTGAGTGGTACAGATGATGAGTTCTGCTAATACTTTGTGCTGTTCACTTAGCTCCAACCCAAAGAATTGGAAATATAGTTGACATTCTGTATCCATGGGTTCTACATCTGTAGATTCAGCCAATTGCAAATAGAAAATATTCAAGAAAAGTATTGTTTCTGTACCAAACATATACAGACTTTCTGTTGTTAATATTCCCTAAAGTATACAAAACAACACTGTTTACATATCATTTACATTGTAGTACATATTATATTAAATCTGGAGTTGACTTAAAGTAAGTGGGGAAACTGTGTATGTTATATGCAAATAAAGCACCATGTTATATAAGACATTTAAGCAACTGTGGATTTGGTGTCCATGGAGGGTCCTGGAACCAATTTCCCAAGGATACCAACAGACGTTTATACACCTAGTGACCTGTTCATCAGACTTCACTGAAAATGATAATGCTTCTCCACCTTGATCCCTTCATGAAAACACAGTTCAAGTACACACACTAATCTATTCTCCAAGGTGTCCACTACATAAATAGTCTCAAAAAGATTATAGAGGTTGATTTTAGAGACCACACATTTTTAGTCAAATA
This sequence comes from Marmota marmota marmota, assembly GCF_001458135.2. Lineage (NCBI taxonomy): Eukaryota > Metazoa > Chordata > Mammalia > Rodentia > Sciuridae > Marmota > Marmota marmota. Next base: position 15,123,219 of record NW_025999925.1, read on the forward strand.
TCCTGCAGCTAGATTGAAATAGTGAATCCCAGCAAATGCTCTATCCCTAAGTAGTAAGAAAATATTTGCCATCCTCTGGTAGATTTGATCAGGTTATATGAGAAGTGAACTCTTAAGCCATATAACCCTCAAATATGTACTGATGAAATTGTGTTGAAATTTGTCCCTGAAATTTGTGCAGCTCTTTAAAAAATATGATAGTAAAAATTAGTACAAAAAGTCTGTTGCAATCAGCTGAGCACGATGGCACATGCCTATAATCCCAGTGACTCAGGAGGCTGAGGCAGGAGGATCGCAAGTTCATTGCCAGCCTCAGCAAATTAGTCAGACCCTAAGAAACTCAGTGAAACCCAGTCTTAAAATATATATATATATATATNTATATATATATATATATATATATATATATATATATATATATATATATTAAAAAAGGGGCTTGGATGTGGCTCAGTGGTTGAGTGCCCCTGAGTTCAATCCCCAGTAACCCTCACCTCCAAAAAAAAAAAAATGTCACAATCAATTTGAAAATCTTATTTGAATTAGGGTCCATATTCCATGACTTAGTTTATTATTATTAATGAAGGCAACAAAATATGACAATTTCTTTGGGATTTCAAAGAGAACTTCACTAATTACTAAATAGAGTAAAAGCAAATTAGCAAGAGACTGTAATTGCTATTAACATATGTAAGTTTTAACAGACCACTGAGCTTCTGAATGATTTCTTCATTGCATAAGAACTTCTTATTTCTTTTAGTTAATTATTTGGGCTGTATTAATCCATTTTCTCCCAGCAAAAAAATAATGATAAATTAAAGGCCACGAATATTATAAAATAGACAGCAAATTTTAAAAAATGAAGCAAAAAATGAACCTTAACTCAGAAATATGATTTTTAATGTCTAATACTAATATATTGAAACATACTAAAAAATCCACTTGTTTTTATAGAATATATAAGATATAATGCTAAAGATATATAACTGTCCATGAGTATTTAATACATTTCATGGTATTTAGATGAAATACTATTTGGCTATAAAGCTGATGCTTTCCACAAAAATAATGAATGAATATTACCTGGTATACATTTACAATGTAGTTCTGTGTAGTGGAAAGAACGGGGACTTTAAGAACAACGAGATAAATGCCAGATATGACTACTTTCTAGCTGTATGATATACAAATTGCTTTATACCTATGAGGTTGCTGTAAGGATTAAATGAGATAGTATGAGTAAGAGTCAGCTTTCGTTAAACAACAGTACCTTTCCTTTTTACAATTCTCTTTCTTTCTTTCTTTATACTATATATTTGTTCTACTTTTTAGATATTAACAACTTGCCAACACAGTTGGTCGCTGAGGCCTTACCTGGATTTTTAGAGCAAAGTTTTGCAGACCTCAGTAAATATCACATGCACCTGTCAATATCTCTCACACATTTTTTTCCAAAACATAGTTGTCTTCTATTAGACATATAAAAATACATGAAGACCAACCTGCTAGTCGTTTTTAGAGTTAATGCTTTGATTTCTGTTATTTTTATCTTTAATAAACTATTAACTCATTTGTTTTCTCAAATGACATGAACAAATTTGAGTGAGAAAAATATTAGTATATTATGATTTTAATAATTTCTAGAAAATATCTTCAAATAATTTAACAATAAGCTGTTATAAAAGGACACATAAATAAAATGTATTGAGCAAATGAGTTGCCTAAATTAAGGTCATTTTATAATTTAGAACTTGACTTATAACTAAAATTTTCAGGCTGGGGTTGTAGCTCAGTGGTAGAGCACTTGCCTAGCATGTGTGAAGCACTGGGTTCAATTCTCAGCACCACGTATAAAAATTAATAAAATAAAGGTCTATTGACAACTAACTCAGTTTTTAAAAAAATAAAATAAATTTTAAAAATAAAACTAAAATTTTCTACTTTTCTATTAGAGAAAAGTAGGTAAAATTTCAAGTAAACTAATCTAAAAGAAAGTAACACTTCGATCCAAAACTACAGTGAACTCTAGGTCAGTCTTATTTATTTACTACAAAAGGCCTTGGCTAGAATACTGAATTCAGAATAACTTTGTGGATGAAGTTCTCAGTGACTGCTGATTTAAAAAATATATATATAATGATAGATTTCTTCTGATCTTCCAGAGCCCCAATCATTTTTGCCCCAGCAATATTTTTCTAGTTTTTAAAATACTCCATAGAATATAAAATAAGGTTAAAGGCAACACTCTGTCTTTGAGGCCTTCCTTGGGCAGAAGAAGAAATATAAAAATGTTGGTTTTATATATTATGGCCTGAAGAAAGCCTCACAGCCCAAACATCACCTTTAACATGGTTCTATTTCTGAGTGGTTTATCAACCAATCCCTCCTTTATTCTTTGGTTTAAAAATTGGTATGGGATTCACTCCCAGTATTGTAAATTTGTTCTGATTCTTTCAGACCTCATTAGAAAGTCTCTCAATATTACTAAGCTTTTTTCCCTCCTCATTGTACAACAGCAAATGAAGGCGTAGTTGAGTTTCAGAATAAACAGCCCCATTGGCTATTTTATATATGTTTAAAATTTAAGAATCCTTATTTTAAGGTTGTGTGTCTTCAAACTATTAGCTTAGAGTATTCTTTCTCATTAAGCAAAAGACTTGATGGTAACTAAGTTGATATTCACATGTCCCAAACATGAAATTATTGTAAAGGAGAATGCAACAAAAGCAGTTGGTTTAAAGCAAAAACCTTAAGCTTTATGATACCTAAATTCTGTTTCCTACCAAGATAACAAAGCAAGAGCTGATATGAAGGTTAAAACTCTAAAACAAGAAACTATAAATTATTAATAGATTCCAAATACGAGTGTTTTCATTTGTACTATCTATCCTATCTATATTACAGAATATTTGAAAGGAAAAACAATAAAATGAGTGATTGAGCCTTTATAAAGCAACAAAATGTAAACAGGCCTTATTTCACAGATTCCACTGTTTCGTTTTGAGTTTGAGCATTAGTTTGTTTATTGGTTGGTTGGTTGGTTTTATACAATGAAAATTATCATCAATTCAGCCCAAATAACTAGAGCTATATATAAGAAACACAAATTGGTAGCCATTTATTTTCAATATTTCCGTATACTTTAACACTTAACATAAGATTTGCACCAATTCAAACCCTTAAACGTACTTAGAATTCAATATTTAATATGTAGGAGTGCTGACTGAGAAAGCCACTTATTTTCTTCTAAAATATTTTATCATTAGGTATTGGGTAAGCAGAACTTGAAATTTTATTTTACAACAAAGTGAACATTAGTACCAACAGATTTGTCTTGAGGATCTTCTTTGGACACTACTTATGTAATAGGCTGAGACTGGGCAAAAATGTTAGATAAAGTACTTTAGGAATCCAGATCACAATCCAAAGGACAGGCAGGTTGTATCCATGAGAATCAAGTCAGGAAAGAGAAGTCACATAAGTTATTTTAAAAAGAAAAACGTAACATGAAGAGCTATCAACAAATGACACTGAAACTATTGCATTTTCACAAGCGAAAATAAATAAATAAACCTTGGTTAATATCTCAAATCACATGAAAATTCTAAAGCAAAATGAATCATAGTTAGAACTAATGTCAAACCTAAAACTAAAGGGAAAAAAATAATTGTGATAATGGGTTAAGCCAAGACTTCTTAAATGCAAATAAAAAAATTTTTTTTTAAATCATGATTCAAGTCAGGTTTGTGGGCACATGAAAGTAATTTCAGATACTCCAGAAGCTGAGGAAGAAAGATTGCAAGTTTGAGGACAACCTGGGATACTTAGTGAGATCCTGTATCAAATTAAAAAAATTTAAAAGTCTGGGAGTGTAGTTCAATACCCCTGGGTTCTACCCCTACTATTATCACAGTTTTTTTTTAAGTGAATGAATAAACAAATTATGATATATTTGTACACTCGAATACTACTCAGAAATAAAAAGGACTGCTAAATGTAGTATCATAATTGGCAAGTTGTTTCCATTGACAATGCTTCCTGATGCATTCAACAATATGAAAGAAGTAAAGAGGATTATGCTGAGTTGAAGGAGTTAGGGGGGAAAAAGTGCATTCTATATGATCAAATTTATAAAAAATTCTAGACAATACAAATGAATTCATAGTAATGAAAAGCAGATCAGAAGTTATCTGGATATGTGAGAGTGGAGAGAGACAGGAAGAGTCAAGAGGTAAGAAATGAAGAACTTTTTTGGGAGGTGATGGATATGTTCATTTTCTTTACGATTGTGTTGACATTCCTAAGAAAGCAAGAAGACCATGTCTAGAACTTAGAGAATTCTTTAGGCACTTCTCAGGAGTTCCATGTCCAATAGTATAACTTTAATGAAAAACTACCACAAATGAAAAAGGCAGACCCATCACAAATGAAAGTCTGGATCATCTGGCCAGGTAAAGGACTTTGACCAGCTGAGGCCCTGGCTGAGAGGGAAGGCAACGAAAATATGTAATGAACAGTGAAAGAAAGAAGTTATAAACATCAACTATGGTCTCTTGAACAATTTTAGAAATTAAAATAATATAATCTCTGAATACTTTATTCCTTTATATACCACATATGTGTGTGTGCATGCACACACACACACACACACACACACCATCTCCAAGAAGTACTGTGTCTCTTGGTAATTTGGGAATAATGACTCCACCCCATTGGTTGAGTGGATTGAGAAGCCCTAAATAGCCAGGTAGCAATCTCATCTTCTAATTCAATAAAACCATTGTGGGACCCCAAATGGAAACAATACTTCCTTGGGAATCAAGAACTCCAAACCAATAGAATATAAAGTTGTAAAAACATAAGGAAAAATTATGGGAATAGGTTTTTCAGCTAATAATTAAAGGAGACATTCCCACTTCTACTTCTAGATTCTGAGACCATATAATCTTGCTATGGAAGCAAAGCATCATATTTTGATCTCATCCTAGAAGATAAAGCACCATCCTTTCAGGGCATTGTCTCTCAACCGAGACCTTAGCTGAGTCTGGAGGAGGCTATTCCATTCTTCTATTAGGCCAGGTTTTTTTTTCCAGATGATGGAATATATGGCAAGACCACTGAATCTGTGGATATAAGTCTATTCTTTCAATTATTTTGCTATATGATGAATTCTCAATCAGAAGAAGTGTTATATAGAATATCATGACCATGAATATCATGCAGGCATTATCTAAGATCAAGGATACTGGTGTTGGCAGGGGAAGTAATTCTATTTTCAGAAAACATGTCTTATTTCAATGAGGACAATATCTTTACCCGCTCCATGACAGAAGTAGTCAGTCAGTTACCAGTCAGAGCCAAGTTGGCTGGCTCTCTTCAGAGACTTAGTGTTTTCTTTAATGTTGGCACAATATATAATGGGAGTAGTGGTAACCAGATCAGCCTTAGAGAGGGGAAGTTATCAAGTGCTTGCTGAGCTAACATTCCTGCAACCATGACCACTTCTAACTGATTAAGTACCAGGGTAACTAGGGAAAGAGGTTTTCTGACATCCAAGCAAGAATATATAAATTTACTCACCTAATTATTGAGTGGTCTCTGCAGTGAATGATTTTTCATGAGCATTTATGTGGGACATAAGTATCTCCATAACTATTCTGAAAGGCACATCTACATACCTCTTCCCCAGACTTCCTGGTCTAATTTTACAATCCTAATCCATTCCAAGACTCTTATCATCTGATCAAACCATTGGCAAATTTTCATAAATCAGTGTAGATCTTATAGTCTTAATTGTGTCCCCCTAATACCTCACAGTGTAACAATATTTGGACATGGAATCTTTTGTAAGGTAACAAGAATAAAATGGTGTCATATTGGTAGACTTTAATCTAGTATGGCTGGTGTCCTCATAAAAAGAGATTAAGACAGACACACATAGAGGAAGGACCATATAAAGGCAAAAGGAGAAGATGACTTTCTACAAGGTAAAGAGAGAGACCTTAGAAGAAACCAATCCTAGTGACACCTTGATTTTGGACTTCTAGTCTCCAGAATTATAAATAAACAAATTTCTGTTCTTTAAACACTCCAGTCTATAATACTTTGTTGTGGCAGCCTTGATAAACTAATATAATGTACTTCTACCCACCTCTCAAATTAGAAACAAAATGGACAGCCAAATGGACAGCTTAAATTTCTGCTCACCAGAAAGTTTGCCTTTCATCAAATATTCCTGTAGGTCAAAATGTTATAATTACCACTATATTTCTGCTGCCTCTTACAATAAATAGGCCAACCTGCTTTTGGAAATTAATTCTGCCATTTGACCTAAGGAGGACAGTCACTACAGAGCTGATCAAGAATGCAGGTGCTTCTCTCTCTAATATACCTCTCTAAGGCTATATAAATTAAGTGTCCTCTGGACTATCTCAGGAGATGTAGTTAGGAAATGGCTATGAATGACATGCACGACAAATATACTACAATATTTTTTATCTATCTCCATAAGCCCTTGGTTTCTAGTGTTCAAAAGACATTCTGGTATATTTCCCTTGTTATATATAAAGGACCACTGAGTGTAACTTTCAGCTAACCAATCGAGAAAATTGTTACAGTCACTTCCAGTGAATGTACTAGACTAATGTTGAGGGCTGAAATCAAGTCAAGATGGTGCCTGGCACTTTGCCAGGAGGAGTGGTCTGTGAAGCAACGCCAGCAGTTTATGTTAATTGAGTTAAGCTGTGTGTAATTAGTTAAGTATATATACCTCTGCTGTCCGGCAGAGAAGCGGCTCCTGCTATCTCGGGTGCCCACTACTTTGAGTTCTCGCTCAGTGCCTGCTGAGTTCACTCGCAATAAAGTAGTTCCCAATTCAACCTTCATGTTGCTTGTCACCTCTCGGTTATTTAACCCAGCCGGACTACAGCAGACTAATGCACTACATTCAGAATCTTCGGTAAGTGCACCCACATCAACAAAGGTGGTCCAAGGAAATGTTATATTACATCCTCCTGACCCAATGTCCTTGTAATTCATTCTGTCATATATTCCCTAGATTTCTGCTATATAAATTAGCAAATTTCTCAGGTCTCTTGATATATAAACTGTTTCTTCCTAGGTGAAACTTTGTACTCATACTTGTGAAGCACACTGAGCTATGACCCTAGTAATGGGTCTAGTGACAACAAACAATGGTTGGGCTAGATCTTAAGGATATGGACATCCTCTTGCAAGGCAATGACTCTGGGTAATATTACTGCAAGTTTTTCAAGCAGGGCAAGACTAGTCTTCTCAGATGTGGAAAGGCAAGCTGGTTCCACTAACAATACCTCTATTTCAAGTTTCAGAGTCGCACATCTTTCAGCTGACACCCTACATGACATGGGACAGACTGGACTAGCCTGTGAACTAAACTTACATTAGAATTTTGTCACCTGTATAATTAAATTGGGTTTTTTTATTTCCAGCAATAATAGTGTCATTACTGTGAGAAATAAGAGATTATTTTAAGGATACATTAGAAGTCCTCAGGTCCTTTGACCACATTTTGAAATAAGAGTTAAAAATCACGCTTTTTTGCTTTCTGCAAATCTTCCAGTTCATTGGGAAGAAGAATTCATCCCACAACAATGTTCTTTAAGTCATTAATATAGTTATAATAGTCAAGTGTAGCAACTACTTAGGCTCTTAAATTACTTATTTTAGAAGGTTCTTAATTAATTATAGGTGGTGATTTGATTAATTTTGATGCTACTACAGGCTATAGATTACTAAAATCTCATATCCTATTGATACAGAGCTTAGTATTTCGTTCAACTCCAACCACAAGTCCAAAGCAATCATTGAATCCCATCTTTGTAAAATATCCTGATAACTATTCTACTTTATATTTTATTTAGTTTATATCCAAATTATTTCCTAATTTGTAAAATGTGATTGTTAGCCATAATCTTATAGGAAAGGATAATCGATAATAAATTTTAAAATATTTCAAAATGTGAAAAACTTCTTGGGAATCACTGGAAAAGTATCTTTGTTTCCTCATAGTAAATCTGTCATAGTGATTGGAAACTAACACATAAGTAAACCTAATGTTTATTTCAAACCAACAATTGTATGCTGTCTCTCAAGGAATACATACATAGCTAAGACTTACTTATTTCCAATTTTATATATGTATTAAAAGCAACTCACAGGCACTAAACTATATTCCCCAGGAAAAAAAGAACATCTTTATTTCAACCTGAATTTTGTATATATTCTTTTTGAAAATCCTAAAGATATAACTATTTAGAAAAAGGAAAAGTGCCTCGTACTTTCTCTAGTTGTCAAATTACAGTAATAGGTTTTTATTTTTATTTTGCTTCTCCATGATTCTTCCTGGTAGATGTGGAGAAAAAAAGAGAATTATCTGGAACTTAACTATATTAAGTAGTAAGAACTCATTCTGGAACCTACATCTTTTAAGCACAAAGTAAGGTGTCAATATAGAGGAATGCTTTTCTGAATTTAAACACAAGGAAAGCTGATTTCTTTTCAACATGCAGAATTTGTCCTAGAATGTGGACGTTGGTTAAGTCACAGTATCTACAAAATGTTTCATGGAATATGACTCAGCCAATTAAATGAGTAACGATAAGCAGTTGGACAAACTTTTTCAATCATCACCCAAGTAGAAAACAACAGTTAATACCTCATTTCTCAATTGACTTTTTTATTATATCAAACTATATGTTGTACCAAGTTCAATACTGACCATAATAGCAGAATTAAAACATTATAAAATAAAGGACCCATTTAGAAAACAAAATTAAGTGGTAGAAATAATTGTATGAAAATTATATAGTTAAGTGGTTGAATTACATAGTCAGGTAGTTGAACTCTGGCTGCCAGTATAGATTGTTTGTTTAGTGCCCAGGTCATATCTTAAATCAGAAATTTCAGGAAGTGAGTTCCAACACTGATTGTTTCTTAAAAGTTTTTATACTAGTTCTAGTGCATTGCTAGAGTTGAGAATTACTGTTTTAGGCCTATGTGTATTAACCTTACTAAAAAAAGTTTTACTATTTCCTCAAAGACTTCTTTGAGAGATTAACAGTTGAAAAATTAAATGACAATTGGAATTATTCTATAATAATAAGCTTCCGGTGAATATACTATCAGTCAATTTATCATGTAAGATTTGAGAAACAACTGTTGCAATTAAAATTGAAATTTGATCTTCTTCACTAGTATCAATCTACTCTTGTTGGTTATTCCCTTTCTTTTGTGCTTTTACTGATAACATATTTTTTTCTTTGTGATTCATATATTCTAAAAAGTTTGGTTAACATTCAAGTATAATGAGTACTGTGTGAATTACAATTCTATAATTATTTTTATACATTTATAATGGTTTTCTAGAGAATCCTAAGAGAATAACATTCAGTAGTTGAAAAGACAATGTATTTCATATGTAAATATTGTCACACATGAAACAGAGTTAAATAAATGTAAAATGGAAATAATTTATGATGTTCTCAAAACATATTTGTAACTTCTGTATAGTCCCCTTACAAAGAATGAATACAATTCATTTCATCCTTATAAAGAAGGATTTCTCTAAAAAGTGTTTTGTAAAATGGAAAGTAGACTAAAGATATAGCTCAGTGATAGATCACTTGTCCAGCATACTTGGGGCCCTGGGTTCAGTTCCTATCACCACAAAATAAATAAATAAATAAATAAAATCTTTTAAAAAAGGAATACAACTACGGTTTATGGATAACTCATTTTAAAACTGGAATCACACTTTGATATTCCAAAAATTAAAACATTAACTTTTTAACATATTAAAATATTAACTATTAACTATAAAATGTTTGTGACATTACTCAATGAAAAATTGTAAGATTTCAACTATAACATTTGTGAAAATTCAAGAATTACTAAATCTTCCTGAAACTTCTAAAACTTAGATGTGAACATTTCTACTTGAGTTTGAGTCAATAAAACTCCTGTCATGAAGTTGTAATTGAATCTTCATTGGCTCCATCATCTGCCACATAGTGAATCAGACTGACCCCCAGATTGTTTTGTGCTTGATTGGGCTTGACTCCTGATTACTATCACAGGAGTAACAAACAAGGCTGACTATAGAAATAGAATTTTGTTTTGTGATACTTTTCCAAGGATAAAAAGATCAATTGCTTCCCAAACTTTCCCCTACTGATTACCTGAAGTTCTGCAATTAAAAACCGACCTCATAAGTTATCATGAGGATTAAATGAGTTAATGTTTATAAAACATACACACACAACAGAGAGTGAAAGATTGTTAAGTGAAACAATTTTCATTCCTTTAACCTATAACATGTCTTAAGAAATAAGGTATTGCTATGGTTTGAATATGTGTCCCTCCAAAATTCATATGTTGGAACTTAATCCCCAAAGTAATAGTATTAAGAGGGACCTTTGGAGAAATTATTGTCATAAGGGCTTTTTGATATTGTGAATGGAATTAATGTCCTTATAAAAGGCTACAGAGAGCTACTTTATACTTCCAATCCTTTTCCTCTTCACCTTTTCCACTATATGGAGACACCCCAAGAAGACAATCATTGATGGAACAGGCTATCAGATGTTAAATCTGATGGCCTTTGGATTTTGTACATCTCAGCCTCCAGAACTATGAGAAATAAATTACTATTTCATATAAATGCTCCATTCTAAGGAATTTTTTGTAGCAGCAGGAATGAACTAAGACAGACGTTAAAACAGAGTGACTTTTTCACCTAGTGAATCAATTTCTTTCAATCCAGTTCTCAGAACAAGGTGTCTAATAGGGCTGAATTGGGGAAGAAAAGATAAAAAATTGTGACTCTCTAAGGAGGAAGAGTTGTGGGAAGAGTAAAAGTTGTGTGAAGGTAAAAAGCTCAGAAGGCAGAGGATCTATTAATAATAGACAAGAAACAAACTCCTCTTCTTTCACAATTTTTTTCCATTGTTAATTTGCCTTCCATACAATTAGGCAATGTCAAACTGCAGCAATATAGTCCACTTAGCTCTTCTGTAGAACATGTACAACCACATTCATTTTGGTGCCTAAATTCGGAAGCTTAAAGGAAAAAATGTTAATGTATATTTGATTGAGATAATGCTTAAGTGACAAATGTAGGTTATGTTAATTTGAGCTTATTTTCATCATCAAGACACTTCTACCCAAACACTTCAACATGAGGTAAAGAAAATTGTCACTTATTTGAGTTATGTTTAGATAGCCATAGCATCACATATAACAAACATAATTTCAACACCATTTTGTTTCTGTGAAGTTAACAATAAAATTTTACATATAAAAGTGGTCATTTTTGTTAAGAAATTCAAGTACTGAATTAATCATAAATGTAGATTTAATTTATAAATATGTATGAAAATATGTACCTACATATATCACAGCATTGGAATGCAAAATGAAATATTTAACTCATTTTGTAGGTATTAGTTTGACCCCCTACACATACACACATTCACTGTTCTCCTACTTTTTCCCTTGAATGATCTGCTACTTTGATAATTTGTGAATTCAAAGTGCTGAGATTTTTGCTAGCTTGAAGTCTTTCTTAAGTATTGAGATAGACAAGTCATAACATACTCTAGCTGGAGTGTTGTGGGGTTTTTTTGTTTGTTTGTTTGTTTGTTTTCCTTTTGGTTTTGTTGTTTGTTTTGTTTTGCTTTGTTTTGCTTTCTGGTACTGTGAATTTTTAAACCGGGGGTGCTTAACCACTGAGCCACATTCCCAGACCTTTTTATATTTTATTTAGAGACAGGGTCTCATTAAGTTGCTGAGGCTGGCTTGAACTCACAATCCTCCTGCCTCAGTCTCCCTAGCCTGGAGCTTTTTGTTTATTTCATATAAACTTATCCTGACTCTTGATTTTATTATATCTAAGCATTTCTCCTTTTGCCCTTTCTCTTCTTTTCTTTGTATTAAGTAACTTCTCCAAGCCTCACTTTCTGCTTCTGAGAACAGCAACATTTTTAGGGAGATTAAGTGAAATAATGTACATAAAGCACTCAGCAGAGTAGCTTCATGTGGTTTTAATAATTAATTTATTTTCTTCTTATCTTTCTTAGTCTTATCAGTTCCAGAACAGTCAGAATAATTGTAATGTTTGAGAAAAAAAGTGTTCCCTTAATCACAACCTTAGTTCATTCTTCAGTTTAGTCATCAATTAATGATATATTTGATGTTCAGAATTTTATTTATAATATGCTCTTGAGGGAACTCAAGACATGCACCTAACTACATAATGCTCCACCTACATTCTAGTAAGGTAGACAATTCATGGTAGGATGATTGCAAATTCTCCCTTTGGCAGCCATAGTTGCTCTTTGATAAATAATCAAAACCAAAAGCTAAGTATAGAAATTGATGGTTTTGCAGAATGTCTGATTTAACATAAACTTTGTTGGAGGATAAACAGTAAGTATTAAGGGTTTTTATACAGAATATCAATTACTAATCTTTCTGTCAATAGAAAGAGGGACGGATTGGATATTAGGCTACTGGGTTGCTGCTCTTGTTGAGACTGTGGAAGTCTATTGGTTATAGAGACAGAATAGCATCTCCTGATTCCGTGAGAAGACTCTATCCTGACATTTTTAACTAATTCATAAGTACGTGGAAGTTGACAAGAAGGTTATTGATTAGAGTTCAAGTTAAATTTTTGACACTAGCTAATTTTTTAAAATATATTTTTAGTTGTACTTGGACACAATATCTTTATTTATTTTTAGTGGTGCGAAGGATCAAACCCAGTGCCTCACACATGCAAGGCCGTAGCTCTATCCGCCAGCCCCAGCCCAGAGACTAGCTAATTTAAAGCAAGTGAATAAACCACTAATTATTTGGCATATTAAAAGCTAGTCAAGTACATGGGGGAGAAGTTCATAAACTAACCCATAATTTGTAAACTTTCTGTGTTCACTACAATGTTTATGAAATTCCATGAGGCAAAAATGAATACCTCTTAGGAGTTATGGGTAACTGCCCATAACTTTTTCCTTTAAGTCTCTCAAATGTGAATTTCACACACACACACACACAAGTCACAATATTAATTCACTGTGCCTAGTTTTCACTAACAATAACCAACATTCTGAAATATGTGATTTATGTTTAAATTTGATCTTTGCATACTTTTGGCATTGTATTTTACATATAAAGTTGTGAAATAATAGGAAAATGCTCTTGAGTCCAGTATAGGTATAATTTGAGAAATTTACATATAAGCAAAATAATTTTAATTTTAAAAGTTTCCCAACCCCAAGAAATTACTAGTTAACTCTGGAGAGGAGAACTTAGGGAACTAGGAAGCTTATTTTTTACCATGTTATCTCTGTCCTACTTTGAACTTTTAAAAAACAAGTCCAAGTATTCCTATTTTTTAATCGATGAATTTAAAATTGATAAACAATAGTTTCAAATCTGAATGTGAATTCCTAAAACTACACTAAGAACATAGGATTAGAAATACCAATATTTCTCAAAACTATGAAATAGACAATTAAGAAATGCCTTGAAAAGGCAATTTTTATTTCATAAATTTAAAAAAAGTTAGATGTTTAATGAAAACATCATTATCAGATATGAAAAAGAACAATCCTTGGGCTGGGAATGTAACTCAGTGTTAAAGCAACATGCACCAGGCCCTGGGTTCAATCACTAGCACTGCCAAAAATTTAAAAAGAAGTATCCTTTGTCTCAATAAATAAATATAAAGAACGGTAATGCAAAAAAAAAAAATACATATATATATATATATATATATATATATATGAGAGAGAGAGAGAGAGAGAGAGCAATGAATTGATGCCCCAAGCCCTTACTTTCTTTTTTTTTTTCTGTTTTATTTTTTTTTTAATTT
>NW_025999925.1:15137133-15161458 GCF_001458135.2 Marmota marmota marmota
GGTTTTTTTTTTTTTTTTTTTTTTGCTTTAAATTTGGATACATAATTATGGAAGTAAAGCATGCAGTTCAAGAGTCACATTCATGTCAGTGTTTTGTTCTCTATTCTTCTGTATTTTATCATCCTGAATGAAAAACTAAAGCAATCAAGTCAAGATTTTTGTTTCTATTAAACCCCAATATGTTCATTAATCTTACATAAATTAACAAACAAGTCTATCTCCCTAAAAATATAAGTTTTATGTTTTTGTGTATTATGGTGCCACTTTCAACATCATTTTCTCAAGTAACTCTTGCTTGACCAATCTAAAGTAACTTCCATGGTATGTTTTGTCACAGCACTTATAATTATCTGATATTTTTTTGATATTTTCCTTTATTACTTGTTCATTAAATATCTTTCCTCTTTAAATCATAGATTCCAGGGCTGGGGTTGTGGCTCAGAAGTAGAGCTCTCACCTAGCATGTATGAGACACTGGGTTTGATCCTCAGCACCACATAAAAAAATAAAATAAAATAAAGGTATTGTGTCCACCTATAACTAAAGACAAGCAGATAAATATTTAAAAAAAAACCCACAGATTCCATAATCAGAACAGTAGGACCAAAATAGTGCCAGGCCTTATTGAATCAATATTTACTGGATGCAAAAATGTTTTATTTTTCTAAAAGAAATGTCTGTGAGCATATATTGGATAACTTGATAATAATTTTAAGTTAAATGTTTATGATGCATTAAATTCTAATTATTTCTAGAATTATAAGAACACTCACCTCATCTCTCTCCCTTTCTGTCACCATAACATGATCTTAAGAATGACAAACTATAGGCTTTTTGAGAGGAGTCTATTTGTGTCAATAATTGAACACACACTAACAGTCAAAATTTATTTCAAAAGAGAATTACTAAGTCAGGCACAGTGGCCCACAGCTGTAATTCCAGCTATTCAGAAGGCTGAGACAGAAGGATCCTATCTCAAAAATAAAGACCCTGTCTCAAAATAAAAAATAAAAAGGGCTGGAGGTGTAGCTCAGTGGTAAAAACAGGAGGCCCTAGGTTAGATCCCCATTACCACAAAAAAATAAATAAATAAATAAGAAATAAGAATTATGATATTGATTTACTGGTTTTCCAGATGTAAGCTAATTTATGAATGACACGTGCTTATTCCTTCCATCAGTTTCAGAATTGGTGTGTTGGCTTGCTATTCTCTGCTCTCTACACCTTTTCCTTGGCAAACTCCATGTATTTTATGCCTTTAATCTACCGCAAATCTCTAATTATGTCCTCTCAAATAGAATATCATCCCTACATCTAGATTTTCTAATTATGTAACACTGTAAACTCAACCCTTGTGAAATGAGTTGGCCAATTTTCTTCTGCCCCACACACTTATTTCCTGGAGCCAACCAGGCAGTACTAAGGTAACTAAGTGCTAGCACTTGGATCTGGAATATCCTCTGTGTTGGATGCTTGTTCCTTAGGCTAATGCTATTAGAAGATGGTGGAAGTCTCTGGAAGCCAGGGCCTAGAGGGAGGTTTTAGGATCACTGTGGTCAATCCCTCCATGGTAATTGTGGGTCACTGGTCTCTTTCTCTTGCTCTTTTGATTCCTGATTACAATGAGGTGAGCAGCTTGCTTCACCACAAACTCCCACCACGATGGCTACCTTACCACAGGACTAAAAGGAATGAGTCAATCCAGCCATGACTAAAAACTCCAAAAGTGTAAACCAAAAGAAAACTTTCCTTGGGACTGGGGTTGTGGCTTAGTGGTAGAGCAATTGCCTAGCATGCCTGAGGCACTAGGTTTGATCCACAGCACCACATAAAAATAGACAAATAAAATAAATGTATTGTGTCCATCTACAAAATATGTATGAAAGAAACCTTTCCTCTTTTAAAGTCAGTTCATCTCAGGTATTTGTTATAGTAATAGAAAACTAATATAACACACTAAAATAAAACTTATGAGTCAAAAACCATGTTATTCATGTGTGTGTCAGTGTGTGTGTGTGTGTGTGTGTGTGTTGTAAATGGACACAATACCTTTATTTTATTTTTATGTGGTGCTGCCAATCAAACCCCAGGCCCATATTATTCTTTTTAAAATGTCTTTAGCACGTGTCTTTCCTTCTCAAATTCAGGTTTCCTTACGATCTCAGAGTATTACAGTCTCAAATTGGTTTTCCTTAGTCCATATTAAGCCCACATTGGCCACCTGAATGTCGATGACAGTGGATGCTTCTTTAAAGGCTATTTCCCTCTTTAGGCATATCTATAGATATAGGATTATCTATAAATATCTATATAGATCTATCCATCTAAATAGATATGCCTATATCTATAGATATATCTAGATCTATAGATTTCTGTCTAGATATCTAGATATATACATATATAGGTAGTTCTAGATATCTAGATATATATCATGCAGAAAAAATGATGGGTTTAAACTATAAATTCAAACATACAGGTCAATGCCTTGCTTAAAATCATTCAGTGTCTTTTCACCATACTTAGGTCAAAGACCAAAATCCTACAAAATCTGCCTACCACTCTAACCTCATCTTGAGCTATCTATCCTACCTGATTTTTATGTATTTCTGTATTCTAATCACACTGATCTTGAAGTTCCCCAACATGGTATGTTTCCTTCTATCTTGGGTGATAAATGTTGTCTTCTTATCTATAAATTTCTGCCTGTCCCCCTAACTTTTACTCAAACATCTTCTACTTCTCCTTTTTTTATTTACTAATTTTTTTGTAATGAGGATTGAACCCAAGGATGCTTTACCACTGAACTACATCCTTGGCCCATTGTACTTTTTATTTTGAGAGAAGGTCTCAATCTCACTAAGTTACTGAGGGTCTCACTACATTTCTGAGGTTGGTCTCCAACTTTTGATCCTCCTGCCTCAGCCTCCCAAGTCACTAGGATTATGCTTGAGCACCACTACACTAGACTCTACTTCTTCTTTAGTTCAAATTGTTGAACTTTACCTCTGAAGGAAAGATTTCTAATCTTGTCTTTTGTCCCGGACTTGCCCCCATACTTCTCTATTGCAGAACTGATCATTGCCATTATTATTCAATTGTGTAATTTGCTGTTTAAAGTCTGGTTTCCCTTCTAGAACACAAATTTCATAATGTTAAGTATGTATTGATTTGGTTCACCAGTATTCTATCAGTGCTTAGCACACTACTGTGCACATAATAGATGCTCAATTAATATTTGTTAAACACAACAAAGAAAAATCCAAAGTAATGATCCATAATTTTCATCATTGTGTCTATCTCCAATGGCCAAGTTTCAAGAATATAAATAATCTGGCCTGATTCCATCTTCTACAAATATTAATCACCATTACTAAATATAAAATTCTCTTCCCTCAAAAACATGCTCAACTCATTCATGCATCCAGGTCATCATCAATCATTTTGTTTTTCTGGCCCATAACGCTCTTACTTCTATCTGTCTTAACTCTTTCAGAGCCAAATTCAAAGCTGCAAATATCATTTTTCTCTACATGGCTCACTTTACTGTGGATTTCTGTAATGCCATTAATAAGTGTCGCACAATTTAATATTATCTTACATTGTTCGCTGAACATTCATATTTACTAATTTAGTCTTGCCAACCCAATCTTAAGTTTCTTAAAGTTAGCATCATTTCTTATATGCTTTTCTAAGTCTTCTTTCAAAGATTTCTATCTACCAAGTCTATACTGTCAAACACATAAACAACACCTTATGGACTGGGGATGTAGCTCAGTTGGTAGAGTGCTTGCCTCACAAGCACAGGCCCTGGGTTCAATCCCCAGCACCATAAAAAAAAAAAAAAAAAAGAAAAGAAAAGAAAAAGGAAAAAAAAAAACCACCTCATTCTGTACTTTCTTACAAAGTACATAATACTGGCTGGTTAATAGATTTTGTGTTAGCCCGGAAATTATTATTTGATTTCCACCTATTTAGCTCTACTTTTAATACAAGAGGGAGTAGTATAATCACTTGTATATTAGAGTTTTCTTCTGTAATTAAAGGTCAAAAGCAATCCATATAAAATATTTCATCTGAATTTTCTGCTTTGTGTTATGATAAATTCTGTTGACAAAACCAGTTTGGATCCAGATTTTATCAAAGTCCAGTCAGTCATGATGTTCAAGATAGTTGATTTGTAAAGCCCATTATATCTTCCAGGTTACCATTTGGTGTCTTTTTGTACCAAAACAGAATCTACTGCAGCTTCCAAATGCATTTATAGACTAAAATAGTTCATTAATAATCTTGAAAGAGTTATTAGGAGGCAATCAAAACTTTAACCCAACTTCCAAATTAACAACATTATTTCTCAATGGTCACAAAGAGAAGGCTGAACTTTTTTACAACTCATTTTTCTACTACCTGGTCTTGTGAACATATTTGCTTGTTCTTATTAACTCAACAAGTCCCTGTTGCTTATTTTCTAAGAACTTTAGAACCTTATGATAGTATCATAATAGGAGCCTAATAAACATTTCACTTGTTTGAGTTTCCCATCTGACATTTGTCATTTTGAACACATATTACATAAAAATGTGAAAAGACAACTTTTCATTATTGATACAAGATCTTATTATCTTATTATTCTAATTTCTGCATGAGAATATAATCAATGGACTAGGCACAATGGTACACATCTGTAATCCCAGCGACTGAGGAGACTGAAACAGGAGGATAGCAAGTTGAAGGCCAGCTTCAACAACTTAGCAAGACCCTATCTCAAAATAAAAATCAAACAGGACTGGGAATGTAGCTCAGTGGTTAAGCACATCTGGGTTCAACCCCCAGTATCAAATAACAATAATGGTAAGAGTAATATCAATATAATGAATGGTGTAAATTCTCATGTAGCTCCTCAATTGTAGGTGAGACATCAGAGAGATTAATTTTTAAGTCATGGGAGTAGTGTTTAGAAATATATTTACACTAATAATTCCTAGTATTATAAGGGAACTAATGCAGCTTTGAAAAATGATCAAGGAGGTTAGACCAAAAATTCTCTGATCATCATTTCTTTCTCCTGTCATCAGTTCAAACTACAAGCATTTCAGTGAATTCACCAGGAGCATGCTTCTATGAACTAGCCATTTTTATCGAAGTGAAATAAAAATATACAATTACCTGCAAAATACTTTTGTTTGAAATGTTTGTAATACTGTGTTCTAGAATTCAGTTCCCAGGTGTGTCCAGTTAACCTGGCCCTGTTCCATAGCCACTGACTATTCCCCATATGCAGCACAATATCTTTAATAGATATTCTACAAACAGATTCAAAAGTTAGCTTAGAGCTTTGTGTGATTGTGTACACCCATAGTCCCAACAATTTAAGGCAGGAGAATTGAGAATTCAAAGCCAGCTTCAGCAAAAGTGAGGCACTAAGCAACTTATGAGACCCTGTCTCTAAATAAAATACAAAATAGGGCTTTAGATGTGGCTTAGTGATTGAGTGCCCCTCAGTTCAATCCCCAGTACCCCCCCTCCCTGAAAAAAAAATCAGCTTAGAGTTTGCTTACAGGCCCTCACTCATGCCCAAATGAATCAATAGTATTACTCTATCTAGGAAAGGAAATCTTAGCAAAATTGGGGAGCTTTAAGAGGGCTCCCATGTTGTAGGAACCAGTGTATTTAAATGAATCCCTGTAGGGCAATAGCTATTTCAAAAAAGATTAATCCTTTATTTAAGTATATTCATTCTTTCATCATCAACTACTTATTGAGCATCTACTATGTGTCTTATACTGGTCTTTATGCAGTATATTCAGCAGTGAGTAAGATAGGTAATTTCTTTCCTCTACAAACCTTACACATATTCTGATTGCCTGTGCATTGGGAAAGGGTTCAGAGGAGAATGATAAGCAAATAAAGAATGATATTGGTTTAAAACAGGATATAATAAGAAATTGAAGTCAAAATTTTTCAAATTAAAGAATATCCTTTATGAAAGGCACATCAGGAACACACTTTTCTTACACAGCATACTATGTATGTACATATAATATATTATTTAGCTGCTAACAAGATAAGGTAGGTAGATAGAGATTCATATCCACCTATTTAATCTAAGCAGTCATTCCAAGATCACACATCCCAACGTATTCACTGGCCCACAGTGAACAAAAGAAACAGTGTTACAATTCAACAGAGCAGATTACTCATAAAAGTAAAATGATATCTGCTTAATAAATAGGTGGATTTTTATTATACATGTTTATAAGCTAATTACTAAAGATAATTAACAGAATCAGCAAAATGTTCTATATGAACTTTTTAAGTATTTATTCACCAATTTCAATTGAGAATGTACATATATATCACTCATCCATCTGCCCTGAACTGTAACTATGTAACTGCTAGGCAAATTCCTTACATAAATAAATAAGACAATAAAGCCCAATGAATATAAAGTCTTATAATAGCAAATTTTACATAAATTGCCCATTCCTATATTATATATAGTTTATTCACTCTTCTAAAATTTATTTAGAATCTTTTTTTATGGCCATTTGTCTACTCACACAAATATGGTAGATAATATAAATATCTGAAAAAAATCACTACTATTATAGTAAATATCAATTCACATTAAAAAAAAGATTATATACCAAAATGTTTGAGTATAGCCAAGTTTGTATGTTAATGCATCCTTATATATATGTATATGTGCCTTTATAAATACCCTCAATTTATTAGAAAAATATACCCTCTTAAAAGCATTTAAATTGCTAAAAAATGATTTTTAAGAAGCATACAATTAATTTGTGATCGTGACAGGTACATGTAGATAGAGAATTAGAGAAAAGCAAAGCTTCTTAAACTAACAGGCTTTTAATGTTACAAATTTGATTTTTCAAGAAATACATGTCATTTATTTTCAAAATGGAATGATAGAAATACTTTCTAGAGTCTACCAATAGTATTTAAAATAAGGTACTCATAACTTTCAAATACTGCTTTTACTAGTCATCATTTGTCATTAAATGTAACTGTATATTTGAGAGCTTTCTAATAATAGCCTTTAATTAAACCAAGGACTGTTCGAGGGTTTCCGTTGCCCTTTGAAGTTCTTAATTATTACTTGTATCCAGTCTTTTATGGTACACTTAAGGTTAAATTAAATAATTTAAATATACCTTGAAGAGAAATATGAAGACTTTTAGCTGTTTTAATTAAATTCTGAATTTCAGGATTTGAAAATAATAACATATGTTTTGATTTTTTTCATGGCCGAATGGTAAAATGCTCGCTATATTAAACAACAAAAAAAAAAATGGTAGCTTTTTATGGGACTAATCACTAAGCAGATGCATGTAAATGAGCTATTTTCTATGCATGGCTTCCAAAAGTGCTAATTAAATAGTTGGTATTCAAGGCTATGCTCGCTCATTGTTTAGTGACACACAAATCCAGCGATGTGTGCCAGCAGACATTTTAAGTTGAATGTTTTCTCCTCTACGGCCTTTGTCATGAAATGGTGGCACCATGATGAGAACACTAGTGTAAGCAAAACATTGAAATATGCTTTAATAATGTTTTAACCATGTAGTGACACTAGTCTAGTTTTCTAATGAATTTTTAATTTCTTTTTTCTTATAAGGGTGGTATGAGTTATCGCTGATGCATATTAAATCATATACATGAGTCATTTTCCCTAAATTTGCATAAAATGGCTAAATGCTAATGCACCAAATGGAGCTTACTATACGTGGTACAGCAAATATTCCCTTGAAGATTTTCTGCAATCAATCTCCTGTATTTCATTAGCAACCAGATAAGGTGTGGTCTGCAGAATAAAGAAGAAAAGTGTGTAGCTCATGAACTTATGAGGCTTCAGATTTCTATGTGGTGATTAAAGTGGATTCTGCAATTAGAATTTATGTAGGTAAAACACACACATGCTCCCTTTAAAGACACAGTGCAACAAGAGTTCTGAGTAGAGCTTTGCAATGTTAAACAATGAAAAGGCACCATTCAGTTATTGTAGTTCTGTATTCACAATTAAATGAAGGAAAGCCATACCTGACATTTAGGATCATTTTTTTGGTACAACCTTACTTGAATTAAAAAAGAATTTTAAAAAATAACTGCAGATGAAACGTTTTATTTCCTAACTTTTCCCTTTTTCCTTGACAAATAATGGTGAGGACATTTTTGCACTGATGTTTAACATTTAAAAGAAAAATTTTTTTCTATCACCAAAATACTCTCACTGAACTGGCATTAAGATCACATGCCATAAAAAGTGAATCAGGATATAAGTTTTATTGGGCAAACCAAAAATGTTTACATGAAGGATAAACTTGCTACTTAACTCCACCCATCAACTTTTTTCTCATCCCCCCAATGTTTTCACCATCTGGAATATTTTTAACCTGAAAAAATTGGGGATGGGGATGGCTATTTAAAAATCAATGTATGCTTTGCCCTACAGTTATTTTGAATTAGTCTTGATAAATAATTAAGGAATGCATAATATATTATTTAGATGCCATGGTCTTAAGAATTTGAGTGGTATTTCAAGTACAATTATAGTCATTTATTTATCAGTAGAAAATTTACATAATCACACTTCAAAATCCAGTGGACTGGAGAGATATCAGAAAGACACCCATGAATGTGGTAATGACTCTGAGCATTAGATTAAGTTAATAATGTAGTGATGCATATGATATTCTAATGTCTAGCACTGCAGTATTTGATCACTTAAATGATAAAAGCATAAATATTTTTCTCTTTTCAACTGCATTTTATGCAGAAGCTCTCATTTAGTATAAAATGCAATTTGAAGAATCAAAATTGAATTAGACAATTTCTAATGTAATAAGCCTAGTTAAGTTTAACTTTTAATAAAGAGCACCAAAGTTTTGTCTCCAAAGGCTAAGAAAATAATTTTGTCTTAATAACAATTACTGGCTAACAAAAATATTGTTCACTTCATGTATTTTGAAGTGACAATATAGACCTTAAGGCTAAAGTCCAGAAAAATGACAGACATTTAAGTCCTTTCTCCTGTCAGTGAGCACAGCATGCAAATGGAGGGATTACCTACTGGAGAGGTAACACACTTTTTGTTAGCTCAGTCATGCTATGGATTCTTCCTTAGCAGCTAGTCCATCTGAGACAAATTTGGCAGAAATATATGCAGTATTTGTACTTTGCTGTTTGAATCACTATTATCCTATGTCATATCTGCAAACTGAGATTTCAGACTATAATTGAGCATGAGTCTTCAGTGTGAAAAACTAAGCTACTCAGCAATTTCTAACTTTATTTAGGAACAGCTGAACTTTTTATTATTTATATTAATCTAAGTACCTATAAATTGTGATGAGTCAATATATAAAGCAATTCAAATGTAAATTCATTACTTAATTCCTATTTCCTTGTGGTCTAAGTATTTTCACTATTAGAACCACTCAAGAGACATATACTACAAATCCTAAAAATGAAGACCTATAACATTATTTTCTTCCATTCTTGTCAAACCCACTTGCTGTGATTAGTCATGGTGATAACTTCAAATTCAAAGCTTCTAAACAGTTTTTAAGCTATCCCACAGACAATTCAACATCCTCAACTTCAGATCCCTAATGTCAGCCAATACTAATTTAACTTTGCACATACATTGTGTATTTCAAGGATAATTTAATAAATTAAAATAATATATACTGAGCAGCTACTGTATACAAACTGTGTGCTTTTTAAAAATAAGGCCTAATATCTATTATTTGAATTCCTCTCAAAGGCTGTTATATTCATTCAACAGTTTCAGGTACCTTCATAATACTCACTGAATTAAAATTAAGGACTAAGTACACTCCTATTATTACTATACAAGAGATCCAGCCTTGACAGGAAGCAATTCCATGGATTTTGAATTTCAATGATATTAAATCTATTATTATCTTTATGAAGGTATTATCTCCAAATAAATTATAGGAAGTTTTTTCATTAGATCAGTGTTGATAAATACAAAAATTAAATGTTTGAGATATTTATTCTGTGAAAATATTTCTTAATCATACATGTTTGAAATTCTTCCATTCCAGTAAATTTCACTCATAATCAATCTGTGTGTATGTGTGCACGTGTGTATAGAAAGATTGTTTCCCCCTAAAAGACGATTGAAGAAACATTGGGTAATACTCTGTAAATTACTTTTTGTGACCTAATTAGCAGAATATTTATTGTTGGCTTTTTTATTGGTTGGTTTTTTGGTTTCATACACAATCTTTGTCTTGTGGGGTTTTTTTTTTACCATCTACTTATAGGTATTTATCAATTATTAGATTAATCAGCATCTATAGTTACTTCCAACCTCACACTAGCTGTTAAAAATATAATACATAAACGTTTTAACTTGTCAAGTTTGAACTTAAAACTAAAAAATAATGCCAAAAGCCAGGTTGCAGTTAAAATTTTTCCTGATACCTTGTTTTCCCAGGGCAAGTGACTATTAAAATAAGCTCAGAAAACACAAGAAATCCGTCAGATAGCTACTTAGTGAAAGAACTAGATGAATATTACTAGGTAAGTGTTTTAATAACGCAGCATTTTCGAAGCATTTTCCCAGGATTATTTCTAATTGGCTCTGTCATATAGTAGTCGCAAACTGCCTTAAAACAGTAATCAGTTTGAAACCAGTTGAGCAAGCCTATGACAGGAAGTTGTTAATAATATGCTGTGAAATTTATCTGTGAAATACTGAGCTGGACTACTTTTTTTAAAAGCAGACTTGGAAGTAAGCGGTCTTTACGATGCAAATAGACCAGCATCAAGAAAGTCATCATCACCTTTGCAATCCCCAAACCTTACCAGAGCTTCCAACAGACCCTTATGCGCCCTTTGGCTTATAAAATCAAATTGTTTTGACATGTGGGCCCGTACCCTTCAGTGTCACTAAAGTACAGCCCAAGGATTACGGTGCACACCAGGATGCCTGGGCCCTAGTCCTGTGCTCGTGCCTACCCAGCAGCAAGACCGCTGGTGGCCTCCCAGGATGATTGACCATCACCTAAAGCTAGGAGCAGGGTAGTTCCTTCTATTTCTGCCTTCCTTCCCCTCTTCCAAGAGACCCTCCTCTCTCCTAGCCTCATCCCAGGGCTGAAGAGCCGGACCTGAGCCAGGCGAGGTGGATTTAGCCCGGTTAGAGTTAAGATGGTATCATTAGCTGCGCACAGCGTGACTTCCCGCTAATCCTCTCTGCAACTTACAACAAGTTTAAATGTCCATGCATGATGTTATTAACTGGCTTTAGTAAGTGCTTAAGACCCAGCTCTCTTTTTAAAGTAATCTCTGAACAAGTTCTACTGTATCCACCCAACAAGGAGATTAATATTTCCAGCAAATCTGATGGGAGGAAGATGCGCCCTGCGCTCTTTAATGGGCAACAGGGGAAGAGGTAGAGGTTGCTCCTGGAAGGGCCCAGAACGGTGAGCGCTACAACCCAGCTCCCAGCACCCTCCACAACACCCCCAATCAAAAGCCTCCCCTGGTGGGGGGGTGGTGGTGAGGGGGAGGATTCTTCCGGTTAGCAGCGTTCAACTAGGTTAAAAAAAAAATGTGCAAGTGGAGAGAGAGGGGCACCATCTTTATCAACGATACTAATCATACACAGGGAAAACGCGACTGGGCAGAACTAGAGAAACTCAGAGGAAAGCCCCTTAACCACAGTTGCCTGCCAGGCTGAGGAAGGGGCCCTGTGGCAGGGTATGGCCGCGGGGAGATGCCTGCTAGTACCCGACGTCCAGTAGTGACTAAACCGCGAAGCCACCCCATTCAGGAACCCGACTCTGGGATTCCCAAGCAAAGGCAGACCCAAGCTGGCTCGGAAGCAGGGACGAGGTCTATGGTGAGGGGCCCAGGAACAGGTAGGTAGATAGGTAGGTAGGAAGGTAAATAAATAAATAAATGGAATTTTTAAAAAATACAGAACAGCCTTCGCAGACGCAACCGAGCGTGCCTGGCAAAGGAGGGGCTGACAGTCCGATTCGGCCGCGTCCTGTAGCGCGGCGCTGGAGTCCAGCACCCTCCCAGCCGCGGGCAACCGGCGCGGGAACTTAAGCTCGCGCGAACTTGAGAAGCCTCCCAACCCGCCGCCCGGCCTCAGCGCGTCCCCAGCCTCCCAGCCGCGCTCCAGCTCCGGGAGCGCGCGCGCCGGCGCACCAGCTCCGGCAGCTCGGGCAGTTCGTCTCCCGGGAAACACCAATCAGACGCCGACTTTCCTGCGCGAGTCGCGAGCAGCCCCAGCTGCTAGAAGACTTGGGCTGTTGGCGGTCGCCCGGAGGCGTCGTGCTGCCCAGCGGCGCACCGGCAGCCTTCGCCGCTGCCTCTGCCTAGCCTAGCTGCTCCTGCTGCCACTCACAGAATTGGCTGTCTCCTCTCTACACCGCCCACGCCAAGCACCTTGAGAGGCGACTGCTAAGCTTGGCTATTTTTAGATCCCTAGAATGCGATGTGCCAGCGCTAAGCTAAAACCGAGTCAAACACCAAGCACAGTGATGTGCTTCTCTTTGAACAAACATGGCTCAGAACTCCATATTTCCATGAATAAAGTCGATTATCTGCACTTTTAAAGCTCTACCTCCTGTGGTCTGTCAGTTGGTTGCAAAGCGGAAAGCCACATGCTTCTACCTCAAAGATGGTCATCACCTTTCTAAGGGAGTGCACTAACTCCCTGGGCCCTGATTGAGGGAAGGCAGATATTCCTTAGAAGCACTCATAACTATATACTTTTCATTTATCATCTTAGAATTAATTCCACAATAAAGTTGAATGATTCCCAGGAGGAGTGAAATGGGTTATCAAATAGGAATGGAATTGTCTACTGATTTCTGTATTAGCTTGTTTAACTTGTGCTAAGAAACTGAGAAACAGGAAACAGGATAACAAAGCCATCCATTAAAATCCAGAGACACTGAAGAACTGCCTTACATGCCCCCATTGCTGTAGAACCTGTTTAAATATCTCAAGTACTAATGTTGAAACAATTGGCCCACGTATTACAAATACCTTTTAATCAATAACTTTGGTTCTAAATTAGTTCTTGTTCTTAAGGAACACCTTGCCCTGTGTCGCCCATCTCACCACCAACAACACGCACCCATCCCAATGCAATATATGGTGTTAGCAAATTAGGGAAAGATAAGTCACAAAAAGGCAAATTTGGAAAAGGTTATCAATATTCTTATGCCACAAAGATATCCCCAGAAGTGTATAGCTTCATAGGAGGCGGGGGGACCTAGATAATAGTTAACACACTCTCATTTTCTAGACACACTGGAAAATAAAATCTTTGGCATCATGTCTCCATTTCAAAAGTCAAAATTCTTAAAATGCTAAAATATCCTGAAGTGTTTACATGTAGCCTATGAATAGGATAATGTTTCTGAATTTCAAATGGACTCTTCCTAATGTCTTATTATTTATAAACATTTCTTAATTTCATCAAGTGACACAAAATCAAATAGAATTTCATATATTTCCAAATGAGAGAAACTTTTACTTTTTAAAATAAACACAGAGTACTAGTAATAGAAAATTTAGTGCTTAAGAATAAAGAAAAGCAACTTTGGGGAAATAGTTCATTTTGAATGTAAAAAATACATTTCTCTCATTACTGTGCATAATAATGGAAACTTCAGTAGGGGAGAGGTATTGGTTAAGATAGCCATTCACATTTTGCAAAGATATTACAGAAGTTTTCCTATTTCTTTTTTTAAAATCTCTATCCAATTTCCATTTTGTTGTTCTTTTGAATTTTTTGTATGACTGTGTTTATGTTATTTCCAATTCAAGTGTTGAGTGACTTTTCATTGTTAATTTTCTAGTAGGACAAGAAAAATAAGTTGGTTATATCTTTATATTTAGTTTTAAAGGCATCATTTTATCAGCCTATTTCTAAGAATTTCATGAAAAGATTCTAGATGTCAAAACCTGCAGTTAAAGTTCTTGTTTAGAAATACACAAAATAATACCTTTGACGTTGGCAACTTAGATGTATTATTCAGCAAAACAGCAATTACTCATTGTTTTGCACTTACATGTTAAGAACTATGCGACACTTAGTGACACAATAACAAAATTGCAAAGTCAATTATATTTAAAATAGACATCCTAATAAAACATACACAATCAACTCCTTTTACTCTTTCTGAACTGCTTTGTTTCCTTTTTCTGACGGTTTACAGTCAAATAGATTGTGTGAACATTAACCCTAAGGATAACTGATTTACACACACACACACACACACGCACATACACACAAGATGGAGGGAGGGGTATAACATAAAGGGGAAGCATATTTCTAAGGGCACTAGAATCTACCTTGGGAGGTGCCAGAACCATCTTGTAAATTTTTGGAAATGTATGTCTATGGTGTTCCTTTACAATGTCAATCACAGTGGCAAACTTTGAAAGAGCAGTGTGCCAAAATTTAAAGCAAAATTAAAACTAGATTTACACTAACAATTCTAAACAGAACTAGCAGTAAAACCCAAGTGGGGTCTGTTGATATCTAATAAGAATGTTTAAAGGTAGAAATAGATATTTGTTTAGCATTTTTGTAACTTGAACTTCCAAGTAATGAATTCCACTCTTCAACTCAGCCTGCAGCCTGAATTGAAGGTCCCATCAGAAAATTAAAATGTTTGTCTAGATAAAATAACTTCTTAATGAACTCTCTTATTTCTTTTCCTTTCTTTTGGTATTTTCTGCAATGTAGCCCCTCGCAATGATATTAGTTCTAGTGTGGGAAAATACTATAATTGAGATCTGGTAAGTTATTTGCAGACTTCAAGTTTTTCTTTACACTGTGCTGACATTTAGTACAGCCCTGGTGAGGAAAACAATACTACCATTCATAGCTCTAGACGTAGATTTCAATCGACTTAAGCGGGCACAATGAAACTTGGTCATTCACTGGTTACCCATATTGTGTTCTCAAATTTTCTCTCAGCAAAAGTATAATGACTCAGTATTGTATGGTTGCATAGACAAGGGCTCGGAACAAGAGACACTAGTTTTGTCTGACGGTGTGAGAAAGTCGTGAAGGGATCTTTTCTTCCAGATGGTGTTAAATTCAGCTGCCTTTTTAACATTGGCCTTGCACAGCAATCTGCTGCTCTCCTTTCACAAAGACTATGCTTGGTTCCCACTAGTTAACATGCATACTCACGCAACCTGCAACTTCACTCCAACTGTTTTACAATGCAGTGGTATGCTAAATAAACTTGATCCGGTTTCTGCCAATGTTAAAACTAGCTTTCAAAGAACTACTTAACTGATATTTACACTTCTTTTGACTTAAATGTACATGCCTTTGGAATATTTCAGATTTCAAAGAAATATCACCTTATTATAAGGTCATTGTAGAGATTATCTCAGACATCCTTCAGACCCATGCTCAGATACAGTACCTCTCTTCAACACACACAAATAAAACAAAATGTCAGAAGTTTGATGTGTAATAGAAAAAAGAAAAATTGGGACATGTTGCAGCAAGAGCAGTGGAACAGCAAAAAATAAAATGAAAATAACATTGAAATGTATTTTTATTGATCGATAAGTTATGTAACATTAGTATGATACAAAGCAAGTTTGATATGACAATGGCAAACACATAATTATAATATTGTTTATTTTCCTTAGATGTTATATTTAACATATTTACATAAAAGACCAAGATGTAGGCAAAAGCGTCAGTAATTTGACTCCATTGAGTGCTTTCAGTAAACAATAGGTTTCCCCGCAAACATCTTATTGCCTTAATTGAACCTCCTTGAGAAAGAAAACCACACACTTTGTAATGTAAATGTTAATTGTAGTAGACAATGGTTCTAGGTAAATAGCACCCCTGGACATGAAGTAAATGAAAGGAATACAGGCACTTAACAATGAAAGGTTGTTTGCACAAACAGTGCTTCAGATGTAAATAAACAAGGGTCTTCTCAACGGTCACTATGGTAGTAAAACTCTGGCACGTGTTCAGCAGCCAAATTGAGAATTTATGTTATTAAAGTCTCTCAGAGTTTCTAAAGGAAACTAACAGTGGTTTTACAGGGTTTTACAGTATGAAGTCCTACATGGAATTGAAGCTACAAAGGAAAATGTACTGCCTTTGAAGAAAAATTATATATTTAAAAGTGTCAGTAATCTAGGTCACGTGGAAGATAACAGGCTATTTTGGGCATCTTATTGTAATGGTTGTGTTTATGTGTAAATGCCTACACAAATGTTCGCTTGGTGACATGTGGCAAAATGTAAGAAATTTAATGAAAAGACCACAATGAGGACTTCTAAAATCCACAAAGTTTATAAAGCTAAGAATAGTTATTTTTAAATTAAGATTTAAAATGCCTGGTTAGAATGCATCTACCTGGGATTATTCCAAAACAACCTTTTATCACATTGTTATTGTAATCAACTTTTCTATAGGCTGATGACTTCTTGGTTTGACTTTCAATGTGTATTTAATTAGCACAATCAGGCCAAATTCCTAGGTGTGTCATCTTAAGAGGTAAACAACCTGATGAAGCCATAATAATGACTGCTACATAGAGACATATAGTAAAAAAAAAAAAAATACAACCCAGCCAAAACAAAAGCCAAAAGGTGGTCACAAGGCCGTAAGTAGAGACTGAGGATTTCACAGGAGGGGCAGGCAGTAATGGGACTTTCTTGAAATCACTTTCCACTAGCTTTCCTTAAATACTGAAAATCTCAACCAAAAAAGAAAGCCAAACTTGATCAGGGCCAAATTAAACAGCGGTTAAAAATTAACAGAAACAGACAGTATGCAGCAGCTACAGACCAGTTGGCGTTGCCATTTGGGAGGCTGCAGATGGCTGTGGGTGGGAAATGCCTTTACTTTCTTAAGCGATGGAGATGAGTATGGTGTGTGCACTTGATGTTTTTTTCATACCCCTACCCCCCAACAGGGCTGTCTGTCATAGGCTGCCGGCCCGCTTTACCACTTGCCCCCGAGCGTGGGAATCGGAGCGTCCTGCCGTTCACATCTCCTGCATTCCGTTTAGCGGAATCAATTAGGCAGGACAGACCCTCAGATTCCCCACCCCCTTTCCATTTTTGTCAGGTCTATATACGTCCTAATTATTTCAGTTTGGGATGCCAGAGCTGTTTCCTGGATAGACCTGATCATCCTTAAACAAAAAGAGAGGAGGCGCACACGTGGGTTGTGGCGTAAATGTCACTTTCATTTCCAATGCTAGGCTCAGAGTAAGACAGAATATTTTTTTAACACTTTGACAAGAGGGGAGGCGATCTCGTCTCCATCATGTCTTTCTGCTTCAGTAGCTTCCTCAAGGAAACCCTCTTGGAACAGAGAAGCATCTGTCCTTGTATTTTGAATAGAAGAATAAAAATCAGCCTTTGTTTTTGTTTTTCTTCATTTTTCCCGGCTAGTTCTAAGTCTTCAATAGATAAATTATTAACCTCTCAGTATAAACTTGTCTTAAAGTCTAATTTTATAGAATTTGACATACAGCCCAAATACATTTAAAGTAGTTTCCAAGCACAATCTTCAAATTTTGGGGGGAGGAGCCTCAGAAGGGAACTGCCCAAGTCTACATAATTATGGAATCATTTTTAAACTAGGTCTCAGACATCTCTACGATCTCTTTCTAAGAAAAAAGTTCCTCTTATATAAACTTTCGCCTTAAATAGAACAAAGTGTACATGCATCTTTACTCATTAGTACTATACAATTCTCCTTTGCAGCTGTAACAACCCCTTTCAAAACCTGACACGTTAGTATCTCAGCATATATGTGTCAATTTCCTCTCATCCCACCTTTCATGATAAGGAAAAACAAAAACAAAAACAAAGTTAGATTCAATAAGTATTCCTGACCTTTCTGGTTTTTACTGTCTCTTGGTTGTAGTCTTTCATCTCACACGCTCCCCGGCGATCTTGAAGGAGTTTTTACTTTCGGTTATCTAGCTTTATGAAGACCAATACACTCATACAGCTAGATAACCAAAGATAACAACTCGCTTCCCTCACATGCCTCTGTCTTCCTCTCGCCAGACTCCAGATCCCGGTTCTCTCCGGCAGTACTGAAGGGTAGTCGTCCAGGATACTTGCCGTGCCCAAGATTCCTCCTTTGATGTAAATATGACCTGGTTTCAGTTTGTGTATGTGCGGCTAAAACATCCAAATAAGATCTGTTGCCTTCAGAGTTTATTCCGAACTTTTTTCCCCTTCCAGCAAGTAATCTCCGGCAGCGTCAGCAAACAATTCATCAATTAATAACAGAAAATAAAACCAGCTATTAAGGCGCAGCAAGATGTTGGGAGTGAGCAGCGGCATCCATCCCTTCACAGGCCTCTATTTGCATTGTAAATCGCTTCATTCTCACGCAAGACTCTTTGGCCTTCCTCTATAGAGATGTATAAAGCCAACGGCAATTTCCAGCGCAGGTTAAGGAGGAAGGAAAAAAAATCCCATTCTATAGAAGTGACAGCTGATTCAAGGATCTGCTCCCGATCCTTTTGGGTTAGGCATCGTGAGTTTTTACCAAGCGGTGGCAGCTTGATTGCACATATCTTGTATGTTAGTGTTTTAGGGGGAAGATCCTCGATTTCACAGGGCTTCTAGGCTGGGGAGGAGAAGATGCCGTCTTGCTGGTGTGCTGCTGCCCCCGGTCTGAAAGAAGGAGAAAAGGGCCATCATTGGAGGGGCTTTCATTGCCAAATCGTTGACCAGCCCGGCAAGGTCAAAGGTTCGAGACCGCGGGAGACCAAGGTAATGATGATGTCGTGAGAAATCTCAAGTACATGGTTATTGATATGCATCAGTGATCAGCCAACTGCCCCACGCCTGCTGCCAGAGTAGTGGCAGCGGCGGCGGCGGCGGTGGCGGCGGCAGCAGCAGCAGCAGCAGCATCATTGCAACAAGCCCTATTTTCTCAATCAACATTTCTTCTGCTAGCACTACCGACTGCTCCTGGAAAAGCAACCCGCGGCCTTTTACCTCCTCGGTGCTAGTGTAGATCGTTCTAATATCCAAAGACTGGAAGAAATCTCTCTCTAAGGACAGATAAAAGCATTTCAGGTCTGGGGAACGTCTTTGCCTGCATTTCTCTTCTGGCAGATTGCATAGGCAGACAGATGGAAGGCACTTTGCTATTGCTTAAAGAAGGGCCTCGCTTTCTGGGGCTGGGAATCAGATCAGTATTACGCAGTGAGTCGATGTGTGATTACATTGACAATTTGCTCTGGTGCTGTGTTTTTAATGGCTTCACAGCTCAGTCATGTTTTGTATCTGTGTACCATGGCGATAGGGCATGGTATTTTGTTCTATAAGTTCAAACTGAATTGCTCTAAGCAGGTGGACTTCATCCTGGTTTTTAGAAAATGACTGCATAAATAGGGTATGTGTGCTAAAAGGCAGCACAGGTAAATATTGCAACAATAGTTTCTAATGTTGCACATAGCTCTGCTGTAATAAAAATACTCAACCTTTGTCTATTGTTTTAAGCATCAATTCTCATACAGAAGGACAAATGCATTAGTTTTGCTTTTGCTTTTGAAACTATGAAAAAAGTATTGTTCCCTCTTGGAAAATACAGATAAAACACCTGGATGTTAATAGCATAATTATACCCTCACCTTCTCTTTCTTCACTCCCACCTTTCTCCTACCTAGAGGGGAATTAATTAGCCTCATTCCTTTTCTTAGAACTTTCCAAAGTGTGAATATGATCACTTCAAGGAATTCTTTTCTTCTCTTTCCTTCCTAATGTGTCATCTATGTCTAGCACATCTATAATATGTATATTAGTATATGTACAGAACTATAGTTCTAATATTCAGATATCAATTAATAAAACATCCAAAGTAGTCTACATAAGAGGCATATTTATCATGGGTGAACTTTATGGACTGTTTTTCAGAATTCAAGTTAAGTTTGGTGTTGTTACCATTCTTAAAACATATGCTACAAGAATGTAATGAATCTTAATACACATTGCACATATCACTAGCTTATCACAATGCCCTCATTTCTATAGGTTGACTATTTTCCCCAATAATTCAAACATTTTCAGAGTTAACATTGACTCCTTCATTAATTCAGTAATCTATTCATTTAAGACTAGAGTGTGAAGGTGCTTATCCAATTACATACAGAGAACACATGTGTACACCTGTAGAAAAGACTGAAGAGAAGACCAGAATTGTTAGGAAAAGCACCCAATGAAGAGTTTAAACAATAATATCACACCAATTAAAGATATGATTTAATAACACAGATGCCAACTTTCCTTATATTTTTATTTATTTACTTTTATGGTGAGTATTCTAGTGTTGATTATTTAGAAAACACTAAGCTGTGGACATTGCTCATGTATATTATCAAATTATGGATCAAGAGGTAAGACCAGAAATGGCTGCATTAGGTTATATATAAAGCACATGTGCAAACTACAAAATAATTCAGAGAAACACAATCCTGGAATGGCCATTTCATCTCAAATTACTTGGTTACAACATACACTACTGAATAAAAAGTTAACATATCACTGAGGAACAAACCTCTTTTGACATTATGTAAAACCCTAATGAGCTTTGAAGCCTTGGAATATTGAAGAGTATTGTGGCCTTGCATTCCAAGATCCAGAAGTGAAATCATTAGTGATTTGGCATGTATTACATAAAGCAAGCATGTGATCAAGTGTGTTCAATTCCTTAAGTCAAAACCCAATAAATTCCAGCTAATTTTATATTATCTTTTTGCTTTAAGTAAACCTTGGTGGGGGCTGATGGAAGTAGAAGCATATGATGCATGCATGTCTGTATGTGTGTGTGTGCATGTTAACTCCATGTTTGTGTGAATTTGCAAATTATTATGGCTATATTGCAACACTTGACAATTAAATTCATTTTTAGAACCTAAGTACTAATCGTTGTGCCAAAACACAACATTTCACATTCTTCTACGATTAGAAGTTACAGAAGATACTGCCTTAAATAGCATCTTCGAGGGCAACATCACATAGTCAAATCAACTTCCTCCAGCACTGGCCTCCAATCCTGGTACACATACCATAGATCCATTATGGGAGGTTCAATAAGTGAAATGAACCAACATCAAGATTATAGACAGCCTGTTCACTAGCCATATAACCAGTTAAATATTTTACCTTTACATTATTTCTCATGGTAGGGAGAAGTAAAACAAAATACACAGAAGGGCTTAACATTGAGCACTTGATTTTTTCAATTTTGTCAATGTTTATGCCATGGTTTACCATATGTATTTTAAAGGCTGGATGATTATAGAATGGGAAACAACTTAAAACAATGTGCACTCTAAAGATTCCTAGCAATGTCTGTCACATGTTGTTAAGAGCAACTGTTAACACCTTCATGTTTTTAAATCAGACATTTTTGTTTTCAAAGAGCTATTGAGTACAGAATACTCATTTTGAAATCTACATATTGAAGGATATACTGAATTCAAATGGCTTGCCTATTCATTCTCTAATAAATTCCCATTAATAGCTAGTAGATTAGGACGTGATTGTCATGCTTGTTTTCTAATCTTTTTATAGATCTCCAGATGGCTGAAACATGAATTGAAACATCCTGTTTTACTTGGGAATAAACAATCTCTGCTTAAGTTTAAACTAAAAAGTTATGATTTTGCATGTATCTGGATCAGAATTATGCTATTCCATAAATTCAGATACATCAGTTGGCCACCAATATTAGAACATCTCTGATATTGAATAGAATATCTATTCATACTACTGCATAGTACATAAAGTAGTGGCCTACCACCAAATCCCTTTAAAATACTTGGTTTGTATGATTCTTATGTATGTAACCCACAGTCCCCTAACACAGCCAAGACTACCATTTTTTTATAAAGTCATTTAATTTACACCCACTTGTGTAGTTCACATAAGGTTTCTGACTGCCTTACTTTCTAATAAAAGTACTATATTATTTCTTCTGTAACCCAAATTTCTCTTTATAGGCAGTTACAGATTATGCTAGTGTTAAGCTTGATATATGATATACAAAGGCTCCTTACAGGGGAAAGAACTGAACATACAGAAACTTAGATTTTCTGGAATTCTATCTATTGCATTGGGAGATATGCAATACACTGCAGGCCTGACATCAGTAAATTATATTCTGTTTTGATTTTGTACATCACTTTCATTTTCTGGAATGTAAATTTTAGAATTACCTTTGGTTGGTTAGATAGTCTATTCATTTTATGCTTCTTTGCAGTCTCATCTGAAAAACAGTCAAGAAAACAAATGATCACAGTTTATATATATGTATATACACATACAAATACGTATACATATACATATATATAATCATATCTAGATATGGCTTCATTTAAAGAATTGCAATTACCATGAATCCTTAAAATGCCAAGAGAGTCCATAAAATCCCAGTACAGTGTAACCAGGGCCTCAGCATCCACAGGGTTAAATATGCTAATTTGCATTTAAATGGAGACATGCATGATAATGGGAATGCAAAATATGCAGAATCTGGAGGGGTTTAGGAAATTAATTTTTTTCTTTCTCCTTTTATTTTTTAACTTGGAAGAGAGACTTAAGAAACATGAAGGATTTGAACCTTGCAATCTGCCATACAAAAAAGGAGAGAGAGTCCTTCTATGTAAAGATTTTAATACTAGACTACAATCTTATTTTCTAAATGTTTGAGGGATTGAATTCCAGGCCTTTCAAACAATAGGAATCCCTGGATAAATGTCTAATCCATTAGAAAGATGCAAATAGTTTACTGTAAAGCCACAGAACAGTGAGATGTGCATTCATATCTAGGTTCCTGATTGGCTCTTTCCTTCAGTAAATCAATGAATAATGTAAAACCCGATTGCTGTAAAGTGGTGGATTTTTAAAATTCCCTTCTCCCATCCCCCCAAGATCCAATATTCAGGAAGTCTTACACGCTTGAATATAGGTTGCTTTTATTATTTTTTAAATGCTTATTGTAGTCTGGATTGGTGGGGTGGGGCTATTGGTTTTGCAAAATGAAAGTACTGCACTAGTTCAATGATGTTGACTCTAGTAGCTCATTCCTGAAACAGAGCCCTAATTACTGGTGCCAAGGTGGAGAAGGAGGGTGGCAGGTAAATGTGGCACCAGGAGTGGGAGGAAACTGAATCCGACCCCGTAGTTCTGGACCCAAGACAGCCAGAGCTCCAAAGAGGCCCCCCGGCCGTGGCCGTGACTTGACAGGGCCTCCGGTCTAACTTCTGATCAATTCCACCGCTGCCCTGACCCCTCGAGACAGTCCCCCATTCAAGCACTGCGGGTACATTTGCAAGAGAAAACGCCCGCAGACTCTAATGCAAACACATTGCTCAGGTTCCCAGCGCCCTGGGTTTCCGCAGACAATTCCAGGCCACAGGAAGGAGGTCTTGCCTTCCCCAGCTGGATCTGGGCCCTGGGCAAACCGCTAAGACCTTGCTTCGCTAGGATGCCAGAAGCGTCAGAAGGAACCGCTCCAAGTCCCAATAACTAACCGCGAAGGTTGCATCTTGATGAAGCTGAACTTGGGATAACCCTGTAAAGCGGCCTTTCGCCTCCCCAAATCCAAAAGGCAAAAAGAAAAAGGAAGAGGAAAGCCGTAATATCGAATTAGCTACTGTACTCAAGTTTTCCAACAGGATCGAAATCAGACCCTCGCTTCACTGCCGGGTAATTGTAACTTTGGGGCGTTAAAAGGAGGCGAATTATTCAACATGCGAACCCGGAATCCAGGAACGCAAAATACAATCGTATTCTCTATAGATTGAAGAGGGCAACGTCCCATCACCACACACACAAAATTACGTACAAATTTCCCTTTTACAATGTGAAATGTTCCTGGCATCTTTCTGCAATTGGGAGTCAGACCCGTGGATAATTAACCATCCTGGCTCAGACAACTCATAAGATCAACAGGTTTGGCATCAGAGGCACACAATCAATTAGCTGAAGCAAAGGCCCCGACTGGCGCTCGGAGCGGCCCGCGGCGGCCTCTGCGGGCACTGGCGAGCGGGCGAGGTGAGGAGTGCGGACTCTGGGCCGCGGCGGGCACTGCTGATACCGCGGGCGGAGCTGCAGCCTGAGGGCCGCCTTGATACTCACTTGATCTCCCTGCGCCAGGCAGTGTTGACCCTCAAATCCAGCGGGACAGAAATCGAAGCGCCAGACAGAAGACAAGATCCAGTCACAGTGCGGCCGCAGCACACCAACAGGCTCCTTTCGGCGTCTCCAAAAAAAAAAAAAAAAAAAA
>NW_025999925.1:15162072-15164824 GCF_001458135.2 Marmota marmota marmota
TAAAACAAAATACACAGAAGGGCTTAACATTGAGCACTTGATTTTTTCAATTTTGTCAATGTTTATGCCATGGTTTACCATATGTATTTTAAAGGCTGGATGATTATAGAATGGGAAACAACTTAAAACAATGTGCACTCTAAAGATTCCTAGCAATGTCTGTCACATGTTGTTAAGAGCAACTGTTAACACCTTCATGTTTTTAAATCAGACATTTTTGTTTTCAAAGAGCTATTGAGTACAGAATACTCATTTTGAAATCTACATATTGAAGGATATACTGAATTCAAATGGCTTGCCTATTCATTCTCTAATAAATTCCCATTAATAGCTAGTAGATTAGGACGTGATTGTCATGCTTGTTTTCTAATCTTTTTATAGATCTCCAGATGGCTGAAACATGAATTGAAACATCCTGTTTTACTTGGGAATAAACAATCTCTGCTTAAGTTTAAACTAAAAAGTTATGATTTTGCATGTATCTGGATCAGAATTATGCTATTCCATAAATTCAGATACATCAGTTGGCCACCAATATTAGAACATCTCTGATATTGAATAGAATATCTATTCATACTACTGCATAGTACATAAAGTAGTGGCCTACCACCAAATCCCTTTAAAATACTTGGTTTGTATGATTCTTATGTATGTAACCCACAGTCCCCTAACACAGCCAAGACTACCATTTTTTTATAAAGTCATTTAATTTACACCCACTTGTGTAGTTCACATAAGGTTTCTGACTGCCTTACTTTCTAATAAAAGTACTATATTATTTCTTCTGTAACCCAAATTTCTCTTTATAGGCAGTTACAGATTATGCTAGTGTTAAGCTTGATATATGATATACAAAGGCTCCTTACAGGGGAAAGAACTGAACATACAGAAACTTAGATTTTCTGGAATTCTATCTATTGCATTGGGAGATATGCAATACACTGCAGGCCTGACATCAGTAAATTATATTCTGTTTTGATTTTGTACATCACTTTCATTTTCTGGAATGTAAATTTTAGAATTACCTTTGGTTGGTTAGATAGTCTATTCATTTTATGCTTCTTTGCAGTCTCATCTGAAAAACAGTCAAGAAAACAAAGCTGAGGCTGCAAAGTGGAACTTGAAACTGCAGCCTTGGCGGCCGAGGGCAGGTCAACATCGCGGCATTTGGCGCCCCTTCCTAGACTGCCTGCGGCTTTAAACAAGGGACCAGAAGACGCAGAAGACCAGGTCTTAGCTACGTGGGTGGAAGAGGCTAGCGAACACAGGGAGGGGGCGAGTATGCACCAGGAATTACCAGCGGCCCCCGCCCGGTGCGCGGGCACGCTGACGCTGGCGCACGTCGCGCAAGGAGGGGAGCCGAAGGCCTCCTAGCTGCATCTCCAAGAGCCGCTATGTCAGCGCCGAGACTGCCGAGCCCCTAGTGAAAAACACCAGGCCAAATTCATCAAGGCAGCGGTCTTGAAATAGCTCGCACTTCGAGTTTCCTTCCCCAGACAAAGCAGTAGGAATGAACCTGCTGTTCAAGGAAAGCCTTTTTGGGGCCTCCCCTTTCAATGGGGTGAACTAGAACCCCAGCCTAGAAACTGGCCTAGATATCTCCGCAGATAAGTCCCAGATGTGGCCTTGGAAAGATATGTCATCTCACAGTGCATATCTACCAACACAAGCACCTCCCAACACGTGAGCGCGCGCGCGCGCGCGCACACACACACACACACACACACGTATGACACTCCCATCACATTAAAACGCGCGCTCCTGGCACTGCTGTTAGGAAGCCGACGCGCATAATGAGGTGAACAGGTAAATAGATGCCAAAACGAGACGCCCACACCAGTCGGCTGGGCAGTTTACCTCTCCCTACTGAGAACATGTGTAGCTTATAGTGTTTTAGGAGTGATTTGCTGTTGTCTGTTGTCTCCCCCTCCTCTTCTTGTGGAGAGAAGAAAAAAAAATTAAATCATATTCCATTGTCAGAGTCTTCTTCCTGATAAGCTACCCAAGCAATGGTCTAAAACACTTGGGGATTCGTTTGGTTTGCTATCTGTTGTTTTCGTTTGTTGTTGGGGTGTGTTGTTCTTCTGAGTAGAGCAAAAGAATGTGTATGTGGTGGGGCTCTAGGCGCAGGACCAGAGTCCGCCGGCATGGCGGGAAGGCTGGCAAGGCTGTGAACCGCGCGATGCGGAAAGAAGGCAGCGGTTCGTCCTCCCCTGAGGCTGGTACCGGCCCTAATGGCACCTCGAGCCTGGTCTAAGTCGCCGCTGCCGCCGCCCGCGCTTGCGGGCTCCGCCGGCTGCCGCTCCGTGTTTTCCCCCATCCCGGCTTCACGTTCAAGGTTTAGCTGCGAGGTCACGTCCATTGACGTCAGCTCCCTGTCTGCCTCTACGTCCGGCTACATTTACATACATCAAGGAAATTAGGGCATTAAAAAAATATGCAAATCCTGCGCGAAGAGGAGCGAGTGCATTCCTGGCGCGATCGCCTTTTATTGAAGCTTTTAATTAAAGGGGCCGGTTGGCGAGCCCCTGAAACAACCGCCAAAACCCCCAAAAGAGAAAAATAAACGCTGTAGCCTTCGGGAACGGTTGTTTCGGCTCCTGTTCTGTGGGCGGCTGAGGACCGCCGGCTGCCCGGCTCGGAGAAGAACAGGTTAGAGGAGGCAGCTCCAGCCCATGCATAATCAGGGCTCCGCGGCGCCTCCATTCTTTCCTCCTCCTCCTCCTCTCCTCCTCCTCCTCCTCCTCCTCCT